>NC_069144.1:9089276-9139276 GCF_943734635.1 Anopheles cruzii | reverse complement strand
AGAAACGATACCCATATTGCCCTAGGACGTATTTTAAGGATTGGGGTTGTATGGGGACCCCCCCCTTCCCCTCGTCCTGCAAGGACCAAATTTCGTCACATGGTTTCTCAGGTGACCAGCAACCACTGTGCAAGTTTTGATGAAATTCGATCCATAACTTGTGGAGTAATTGATGTTTGTAACAGTTAGTTGTATGGGAGGGCAAAGAAAGAGGGGGGTGAGGGGTTTCTAACCTTGACTATTGCACTCCCCGGCCCCAAAAACCCCTGTATACCAAATTTCGAGTCAATCGGTCCAGTAGTTTCGGAGTCTATAAGGGACATACAGACACAACTTGAATTTTATATATATAGATTTTGATTTTGATTTATAAACTATTTGATTTAGTTTTAGCAATTTTCAAACTCTTCTTCTTTGAATGCTCTTTCCATAGAGCTCTTTTCAGTCTGCCTGTAGTTAGCCAATTAAGAAAGTATTTACATTTAAGGAGCTCAAATCGGATAAAGCCAGAAGCAGCTACAAAGGTGTCGCACTAACGGTTTGGGCTCCAGAAACCGCCTCGTCCTCGGATTAATCTTCCATTCATGTGGCGCGATCGCGAATGTTGGTCGGTAGTACGAAATACGTATATGTGTGAGGTGTTTCTTCTTCGTTTAAATTATCTGCGTCTATCAGGAATAAATTAAAATGGCACTGTCATCGCACCGCACCGAACTGGCCAGGCGATGGACGACAATAAAACTACGCATAATCTTGGAACACTTCCCGCTTTTGCGGCGAAATTCCCGGCCTACCCCGGCCGACGATTGTGCACGGAAAGCTCCGTTAGCTTTCGACATTAAATTTATTAAATTCGATGATTTATGAATCCCGACGCGATCCCGGCGCGATGGCGAACGGCGGTGGCCTTTGGCATTGCCGTCCAAAAACGTGGGTCTCTCGCCAGCTTAGGAGAAGATCAAAGCTTTCGTTAGCACACGATCAACGTGTAGCAGTGCGGCTTTGGGGACAGTTTTCGTCGCGCGATTCGTCCGCGCGTTCGTTCCGTTCTCTGACGACTCGCTGGTCGGCGGGCGAAAGCTGCCGCGAAACTATAAAAATAAATAAATTAAAAGCACTGGACCGGACGAAAAAGAAAACAGAGTCCGCTCCGGGAAGGATGAACGGGATTGCAACGATTAGAGCAAAATATGAGAATTTTAATGAGCGGCTCTAGACGGCGGTCGCCACCGCCAATTTTTATCCACAATCGCCTCCGGGGCGACCGGGACCGTCCGGGTAAGTGATTAAGTGTTGGCGCATAAATCTGATGAATTTTCCCAAATTGATTCCGGCCGACCGTCGGTGGGTCGTAAATTGTGAGTTCACGGCGAAGGAAGAGCCCCCGGGGGAAGACCCGGACCCGGAAAGTGTAGCACACATCTGAAACGACATTTGCTTCACAGTCCCGCAAATCAATGCAAATCCGGCCCGGTCGCTCCAGATTGATCATGGCAGACCGGCTTAGGCTAATGAGATTAGGAGAAAGTCTTACACTTTTCGGGATCACCATTTCGGGATGGCCTAAGGATGCGATAATACGGCACCAGACCGCGGCTCGCTTGAGATGATTGCCAAATGACCCCAAACGACGCGATCGTCCTCGACGCGCAGGTGGTGGGGGCTTGTATCGTCAACCCACTGCCTCAGCATCAGCACCACGACGATCATCATCGCGGTGATCTTCACCGTGACGTGTTCCCATTTTGGGGCCGTGGGCCGTTCGCAAAAGCCGGCAGCTCCGTCCGGGAGCAGTCCGACGGCAACCGGATTAATGAGGCCCCAACCGGGCCCCCGAAATGGCAATCTATCTTCACATTGGGAATCCAATGCCGCCTTTTCGTGGTCGTCCGTTGTAGTGCCCCCCGTGAACGCTGGGCGACGGGCGCGGGTCGCTTTTCAAAACACGAACCCCGAAGGAAACCCCGGATCCGGCAGAAGATAAATTAATTACCTTTTCCGTCCGCGCAGCGCAGCGGTGTATGGCGGATTATCCTCGGCGGCGGTGGCGCGCGCGGGCGTAATGATCGCTCCCGATGGCCATGTTTGGGCCGCCGCCTGGGAAGGGAGCTGCGCGCCCTGTGTCTCGCCCTCCCGAGCGTAAAATATGCACAATTAATTCGTTACCGAAAACTACGGACTCTCTGCTTCTGGAAGAGGCCTCCGAGGGGCACTTTCGAGTGGACCGCACAGACTGGCCACGGCCCAACACACCCGGGTAACAACACGGCATTAGAAACTCGGCCAGGAACCGCCTTTTTTCTCGCTCGCTCTCCGCGCTCTGTGGCTGATCAGATTTATAGTTTATTCCGAAACCGTTGCGTAATTTATGAGCGTTCGACCTCACTTGGGGCCTTCTGGTCCACACTCTACGGCTGGCCATTTTCAGCGGCTCAAGTGCTGGCCCCCGTGGAGGGGCCTGTGGGCCAAGTGTAGGTTACTTTTTGTCCAGCGAGCCCGGGGCTGGAGTTTATTTAACACAAATCTTGTCCATCCCGCCGCGCCACGTCGTGGGCTCAAGTAGGGTTTTCATGTGCTGTGCCATCATTTGCATACGTGAGCGTCCTCGTCTTACGGGCGGAATGTATTGTTCAAATCGTTGTTTGGGATGTGTTTCAAATGGTGAAGAATCAAGACACACTCGAAGCTTCAGCTGTTGTTTTGGGTAAACTCAGCTCTTCTCAGCCCTTTATGAACCTACAAACCAATAACTCCAAACTGATCAACACTAAAAGAGATGAAAGCCATGCGCAAAATTTCAAAGACAACAACATCCTTTATGAACCTCAACTTAAAACATAAATAAACCCCGAAAGGCTAAACCTAATATATAAATGAGTAGCAAATAGAATCAAGAAAAGTAGAACACATAAAAAGAACGAAAAGATTGGCTCACTTGTTAGCTCGTCCGTTCAGCATCCATCCAGCGCGTGGGTCGTCGCTGGCGGAAGCGAATGACCATGCTGACCCACAAAAGTAATCACCCACCCGGCGGCACTAGGAAAATGTTAAATATTTTCACCCAAAACTAAATAATCGAGCTCGGTCTTTATCTCCTCCAAACGCTCCAAAGGCTGTGGCTCCCGTGTGGTCGCGTGGGGCAATAAATTAGCTGCGGCTTTTCGGACTAAAGCCGCCATTAGTCTTCCGGTCTCCGTCCGGAATCCGGCCCGTGAGTGGCATGCAATAGTTCCCTACGCTCCCGGCTTCCCACCAAGGATTTGCCTTTAATTTTTCGTTTTTTTGCGCGAGTCGAGTGAAGAAATCGAACACTTTCTTCTTCGATTTCGCTCGTTTGTCAACGCGCAACGTTCTTGTGTGTTGTGTGTGTGTATTGTGGTGGCTGTTTTTGTGGTCCTTTCGGTAAAGTAGTTCTTTCCGACATTCTTTTGTGCACTGTCCCAACACTCTCCCCAAGCGCCACTCCGGCACTACGGGCCTCGGTGGTTGAAGCAAACAAAAAAATGGCTGCCGGTTTTATTGTGTGTCCTGATTTTTGCCTTTCACCCTCCCGACAAGCAGTTTGTTTGGATAACGAAGCTGCGATGCCGCCGGTCACTTTATGGCTCCCGGAAGTTTCGGAATCACGGCAACCTGCACACGGACGGACCTGAAGTTCGGTGACCAACAACATGCAAACAAATATCCTGGTATTATCGATGGCATTTGTGGCCTTCCTCCCGGGTGCCCGGGAAACTTATCGCGTCTCAAGTGGAAAGTCTTCCCGGTGTTTCCGTCCCACGCCCCCCAGAAGAAGAAGGAGCTCAGCTTTTCCCCGAAAAACGGATCGGAACAAAAGCCAACATTGACCGACGCGATTTATGAGCCGGCCGTTCGGTCAGTGGCCAGTATTTTTTATCTGCCCCAACCCGGTGCCGACCATCCCTCGGTGTGGTCAGTGTGGGGCCCGGCTTGGCTCAACTGTGGTTATTCTAAACGAATCCGGGGGCTCTATGAAAAATTGTCGTTCAACAATCATCGACATCGAATGAAGAAAAGCCGTACCACGTAAGTCGTGTTCCCGTTTTAGGTGGATTCGATTATGGACCGGGCAATTTTTCTTCACACACACACACGGGGACACGGGGTCCATTCGGTGGGAGGGGTAGCCCTTTGGAGCGATTAATAAGAGCGCGAGGCAAGCTAGCAAAGACGTGACCCCATCGGCTGCTCCGATGGCCGGTGCTTTCGCGATAAACTTCGGGAAAACGGTCTCTCACACACGCACAGAGGGCAGGGTCGGTGGAAAACCCACAAATAAAGCCCGCAGTGCAATCGAGTGAAAGTGTCACCTCCGTTTACACGGCCCACGCTGGGGCCGATGGTTAATGAAGGTCGATTTTCTATTTACCGACGGAGAGTTTCATGCGGCCGATAAGGATTGCTAAGCATCCGTCTGCTTCCGGGTTCCCCCGATTTTTCTGTTCGTTCGGGTTTTATTTCGATTGTTTGACGAATGATGGTCATCAGACCGACACCAGTTAGTTATGCGCTCTCTTTAAATTTTATTTCCAACATACGCAATCGGTGGCCGGCGACCGGCAGTGTGTCCCATCTGGTCACCACACCTTGCCGCCCTACCGTAATTGGATCGATGAAAAATGCTAATAATAATACAGCCGAAGGAGGCCATAAAAACGGGGAGCAAAAAAGGTCGCCCCGCTTGGCACCCGACCCGGACGAACGCAATTTGAGCAATTTGCGTGATTGGAAAACTGAAAATATGTGCCAAATTCAATTGGCACATATTCGGGGGCCAATCCTTGCGCACCGGCCCGCTCCGGGGTCGCTACGGTTTCCACCAGCTGCCCTCGACACCTCGGCCGCATAATTCTATTGCCTATTTTCCACCTCAGCAACGAGCCTCTTTCTCGATATTTCTGTGTGTTTGCCAATAGCCCGCTGGAGCCGCTAATCCGTTGCGGAAAGCATGATAAATCGTTTTATTATGCAACTCGGTGGCGGGAGACGGTCTCGAGTTCGGCTTCTTCGGCCAACAACGGGCGACGCATCATCTTTGGTTTAAATTGTTTCCCGCTCCGGGGCGTTTGCGTCACGAAACGGGGTTCGCGGCTCGTGTGAGTTATGCTGCACGCAAAATGGGTCACGTTCCCGCTCCCGATGCGGTAGATCCTTTCCCCCGCCCTGGTGCCACCGATCGAGTCCCGCTGAGGGCCTGCGGCGATCCGCGAACCGAAAAAGCTCAACGAGCGGGCTCCGGCGAACCCGATCGTTCGGGAGTTTCATTTTCGGGCCCTCATTACCGTCGGTCCCGGGGGTCAGGCGTCAGGATTGGCGTGCCCAACGAACGTAATCTGGAATGATTAAAAAAGGCTTTCAATCACCGACGGTCGCACGAAAACAAAATCGTTGCCCTTTACACCTTTTACGTCCTTTTATGGCGTCCTTCCGGAGCACACTTTCTCCCACGTGGATGCTAGTTCGGCACCGGCGAGGTGCACTGATTAATAGACCGGCCGGCGTGGTCCCTTTGGATCCCGCGAAAACGCATTGGCCGCCGTGCTTCCGACAGGCAAATGGTGGCGGCCTCTCGTTTGAAGGCGACCCCATCGCGGGGCCTTGGAGCCGTCCTCCCCCCGAAAAGAACGCCAATTGTCAAAAGTCCCAACGGACAGGTGATAAATACTCCACTGGGCCGTGTGCTGTGTGAGAAATTATCCGCAATTATCCACACTTCGCTCGCCAGCTCGCCCAGCTTTCGGCCAAAGACTTTCGGTGCATCGTGTTCCGCAGCCCCCCCCCAAGAGTCTTGGTTGCCAATACCTGGGCCCTATTCTGTCTCGCTTGCGCTCATTATGCAAAAACCGACGGCAGCATCACGATCGACAGGTTCTTCCTCGAGTCCGGACGACGACTGCACGCGGCCGCTGCCGCCAGCGCCTTCGATCGGGGCAATTGGCGGGCCGTGGCTCGTTGGATGGATCGATGGCTGCTTGGGCGACGGTTCCGGAGCTGCTGGATGGATGGATCGTTAAGAACCGGTTGCAATGTCGGGGGCCATGTTTTCGCTGCTTTTACACCCTCCGGCCGCCGGCTTCACTCGCTCGCCCGCTCTCTCTCTGTCGCGTTCTTCGTCCCGGATCAGGCGTTCGTGTTTTTCATAATTTTTGCGCTCCTGTAATTATTTTTATTGATTGCATTTCTGCTTTCCGCGACTTTCTTTCGCGGCACGGCGCCCGCCAGAAGAAGCCAAATCGCGTCAAACGAGCGAACGACGAAGATGCTGCCACGGCACCGCGAGGTGTGAAGGGATCGTGCGTGACGTGGCGCTGGCCGTGGCTGGCTGGCTGGCCTGTGAACTGGGAAAGCAATTTGCATAGCGAAGCTATTTGTCAAACTTTTGAAGATGGGGCCCACACTCCTGCTCCGGGTGGCGGCGGTCTTGGCGGGCGTTCGGCGTGTCTAACGACAGAAAATACTTCGCCAAAGATATTGGCAGCTGGCAGAAGCCATTTTTCATCGCGGCCCGCTGCACCTGGAATGCGTTCCCGCCCCTCCACCCCCAACCCCGGGACCCGGTTTGGTGCCGGAAGTGTCGGCCTCGAATGGTGGAGATTTTCTCGACTTCCCCCGAAGAAGCCGTTAGCTGAAGGGGTCAATAAAATGGCCGGCGAGGTGAAGAAATTATATCGACGTTTTAGTGTTGATCTGTCAGCGTTCGTGCCAGGCGAGGGCACTTCACTGCGTCAACCGCCGACCATCGTTATCAGTGCCGGCGTCGCGCCTTTTCGGCGGACGATGACGGTGCGATCGCCAACCGTGGAAGGTGTCATTTGTGCAGTTAAAAACCCGTTGCACTTGGGAAGGCCGCAGCGATGGGAGGGTCGCAGCCCGAAGGATGACGGTGGTTCTGCCTAGGGTTGAGACCGCGACATGCTGCGTTTTAGCATAAATAGCATCACCGTCGGTGGAGCGTTTGCGTTCCCGGCTGATTCACGGGGGTGGCGATTCCTAGCGGCTGTGTTGTAACGCACACTTGGCACCAAGTACACGTGCGAAAATTAACATTTTAAAATTAAATAATAATCCCCTTTTTCCACTTCCAATACAATAGCGTAAGCAGCGGATTCGAAAAGCTCAGTTTTTCTGTTTTTCAGTTCAATATTTACAAATTATCAGGAAAATAACAACTTTTTTCCACATTAATTCCTTTCCAAAGATAAATGTTTCAATAGATTAGTTTCTGAAACTTTGTACTGGATTCCAAATCAAAATCGTCCGAATTAAAACAAACCCTTTTTAAAAGGCGAAGCGAAGCAAATTAACTGCCATTACAACAGTAAACACGGTTAATTGTGGTAATTTGTGACGGTAACTGTGGCATTTATGTTGATCAGCTGTGGTAAGTAGGCGTGGGAATCGATCTGTCAAACAGCCAAACTTTGACAATCGATTTCCGGATTTCACTTTCCGTCCGTTCCGTTACGATTCGTAGAAAGAGCACACACTCGATAAATTGACCAGCCCGAAAGAAAAACGGTCCCGGGAACTGGGCAGCCATTGCGAAACAGTCGAAGCAGCAACGACAAGCGACACGTTTAAGCACGGTGCAAACATTAAGCGAGCGACGCTATCGATAATTTCTGCGATAATCATGGAGCATCCGACGATTAACGATCTACCAAACGAAGTGAGTGATTCTAATTTGCAGCTTGTTCCTCTAAAGATAACCTATTTGTATTTTGTAGCTGTTGGACCTGATATTTGACAACCTTGACGTGAATGATCTTAAAGACGCATCTTTGGTGTGCAAACGATGGTCGGATTTGGCATTTTTGGGACGGCGAATGGATCGTGTGGCGCTAGTGCCAAAATTTCCGTGTTACAAATATTTGCTCCAAAGTAATCGAAAATATCGCCACGTTGAGCTTGGTGAAACTGAAAACAGATCTGCGCATTTGAAGGAATTATTCCAAGCGTTCAATATTTGCTCATTGCGCGTAAACGACAGGGATTTATCACGCTCTTCGTTACGATTGATTTTGCTGGACGCGCCTAATCTTCAGCATTTGTCGATTTGGTTTGAACCCCGTCAAATGAACGAAAAGAGTGAACCTTTCCCAGTTATGAAAAAGTTGGAGCGCTTGGAGATCGGCTACAGCTTTTCGGACAGATCACTCCCCTGGCATACGATCGCCCCTTCTTTGCAAGGTCTGAAAATGTACTGTAATTATGAAGAGCAGTTGGAACAGTTGAGACTATTCAGTGGCCAGTTGAAACAAGTTTCTGTTGATTGCTGCCAACTCAATTCAAACACTCGCTTTTGTGGAATGACATTCCCTCTTCTAGAGGAGTTGTCCATAAAATCGAACCGTTTTGGAGTACTACACGATTTTTTTCAAAGAAATGCCTCTTTGCAGCGTCTTAGCGTCGAAAGCTTCTTACTTTCTAAAACATTTGTTGAAGACATCACGAACCACTGTAAAAAGTTGACGTCTTTAAAAATCATAGATTACGGCCATCTACATGAAAGTAATGGTGAGGTAGGATCGTTGGAATCTCTGTCGCAACTGCCTGAACTAAAGGTAAGCAAGTAATGTGTGACCTTATGTTCGAACGTAATAATATTCAATGTTGTTTTTTTCTTGCAGCATCTAGGACTGGTTGTTCTGAACCCATCAATTTTTCGCGGATGTGAAGCGCTTACCTCGCTCCAATCTTTAAGTATTAGAGGTGCAAGGTTTAGTCACATAAGCAAGCTCGGTTTCCTCGAGGATCTTTTCAAGATTGCCCCACAATTAAGAAGTTTGGAGTTGGGGTCTGTCGTGATGCCAGCAGGGGCCGTTCAGTTCATTTGCAATACGTTCACAAAACTTAGTCGCCTGCAGCTAAAATATTCGGAAAAGGTAAGAAGACTCATTGATTGCCTTGCCAGTGCCATGTAATTTTGGTTTGATTTTCTTTCTCAGGTAACGCACGATGGTCTCTCCGAAATCCACCGGTTACCGCTTCTCTGGTATTTAGAATTGAACATGTTTGCTACAAATAGATTATTTATCGGCATCATTCAAAGTAAAGTTCGCTGCCTTTCACTGCACCTCCCTTGTAAAGTGAGTGAATGATGCGATCATTATGAATTAGTTATCAAATTTTGATTTTCTTATCAAACTCTTTCCCTCACATTTGTAGTACAATGAAAATGACCTTCTTCGGCTGCCGGAGATTTTCCCTCTGCTCAACCGATTGAACTTGATCAACTATTGCAAGTTTCTCCATGAATCTACTGTCGATAAGTTACGCCAATTACTTCCGACGTGCGCAATCATAATATATGGCCCGTTTATCACCAACGTAGGGATGGAAAGATGTGGTCGGGAGTGGACCAGAAGGGAAATGATGCCTGTGTGGGAGAAAGAATGGGCATGGAAAAACTACGACATTTAGATGGACGACACAAGTAAGAAATGCGACAACATCTCATCAGAAAACTGTAATCTACAAAAATGCGGAAACTCCAATTAAAATTATGGGACTTTCAAATGTCCGACAGAATTTGGTAACTCGCTTGATTTACTAGGACTGTCTTCACATATTTTGCAGTTAACGGTTGGAGCATAATCGTATTGTTATTTTGAGAAATATCAACCCGCTGAAAGTTTTGTGCATTTCCATTCCATTGTCAACGTTGTCCACTTTGCTGAAAGTGACTTCCGGAAGAGCAGAGCAACCGACTGAAGCCCGTTGTTGAAGTAAAACAGCCATGGCTGCACTCGCAACCAGCACTATTGCGGTCATTTACGTGCAACAAGTGTGCCATGGTACAGCCAGCAGCAGTGCCGCGCTCAAACCAGTGACCCGCAGCGGGAGGAAGCATTTAACTGCACACCGATGCGCCGGTCGAGCTTTCACCGCTCGCACCGCTGGGGCAACGGTTCGAACTCCAAATGGCCCTAGCCCTCGGGAGGCCGTCGCGGAACACGCGTCACGTAAAAGAAATTAAACTCTGGTGACACCGCATGACCGGGGCATCATCTTTCATACGCTGCGTGCCGTGGCCATTACGGGGCGGGATCGCGGTGTCACGATTCATGAGACGCGACCTCGGCGACGCTTTGACGGTGGCAATGTCGCCGACGACAGGTTGGTGATGGATTTTTTTAAACCTTAAACACCTTCCACCTCCCCCCGGAGCCTAATTTTCGATCATTCATTTTGCTCTCGGTGCGCCAGCAATGCGTCGTCCGGCGCCCGGATCCCCCCCAGTGATCCGGCCGAGAGCCTCCTCGGTGTGAGTGTGTGGCGGGCGCAAATTTTATGTAAATTTTTCACCACCACCACCCTTACCGTTGCCGAGCGGGGCCACCATTTTTCCAGTTTTTGTGGTCTTTCTTTTTCCCCGGTGGCCCGGTGTAAATTTGGCATGAGACGAAACAGATGCTCCGTGCGTCTGTACCGTAAAAAGGCTTCTGGCAGTGGCGGCGCCGGCGACAGAGGAAAGAGAGAGAGCAGACAGCTCCGGCCACCGCCAGAAGCGAGAATCAGTCTTCGCTTCCTTAAGGCTCGGCTGGAGCAAAGTTTTCTGTGTCTTTCCGCGCGGCTTTTGGCGCACTTTCACCCAGCAGAGGCTTACCGAAGGCCGGGCCAGCGTTGTGGTTGTTTCATTATTCATCACACTGCGGGTTACGCAAAATGTGGCCCCAGCGAAAACCGATAAAAACCAAAACTGCGAAATGCAGACACGGCACCAACGGGTACGGCGGAGGAGTGCCGAAGTAAGGTGCACGATGGAAATTATGCGGAAAATATCTCACGCCAGCCGGCCGAAAATGGCTGAGGAAGTACCGTTTATGGCTGCGGAGCGGAGCGGCCGCTTCTTTCGGAGGCGTCTTGGATTTGATGTTTGCGTCGCGCAATGATCACTAATGTTTGCGCCAATGTTTCACGCCTCGCGTTTCACTTCTTTTTTGGCGGCCGATCTGAATGTTGAGTGACACCCTTTTTTGAAGATTATTATATTTTTCATTTGAGTGTCTCACCAACGGGAAGTGAGCCTCACGAGTGAGTTGGAGCCAAAGATCTAGCGTTCACACGGGGGTCACAGGCGACATGTACGTGATATGTACGTGAAAATCACTAACAAAACGAAATCACTAACAAACCCGGCGTCTGGGTGCCGTTGCGGCCGTTTGTTGATTTTCGGTGCCCCAGCCACGACCTCCCGAGTGCGGTGGCCGATGGCCTGCGTATGGATGGAAGAGATAGTCGTTCGCGTAGGCGATGGGGAGGCGTGAGATTGACGAGACGATTAAAATAAAGACTAGCGACAAGAGGGAGAAAGATGTGCCGTAAATCGCTGGCCATCGATACACGGGGCTGTGGCAAGTCCGTTTCTCGGTATTTCGGCTGGCTGACGGTCATTAAAGTTAAGATTGTCCCAAACGTCTCTCGAGACTTTGGCGCGCACGAGCCACGGTAATTTCGGGAGCGTTCGGGAATGTTTTGCATCGTTAGCCGCCGCCACCGTCGTCGCCGCGTCTTAGCTGCGGTCTGCGCGAGAGAGGTTAATGAAATGTGATAAAATTGATTCGACGACGATGAACCACGCGTGACACGCGCTCACGATCCCCACTGGTAAGTGGCGAGTGGTGTTTTCGACCATTTTATGGTCAAGAGTCCCCGTGGTCCTAGGCTAGGGATAGGAAAATTATTACCGTTTTTCGGCCCCGGCCGGGAAAGCGGGAGGCGGCCATTCAGCCGTAACCGTTGGCCACCGTTGCGTGTCAACGGAATAGAAACAAAGCATAAAACGGGCTACCCGGTCTAGGCCCCCGGACCAGACATCCGGAGCGAAAAGGGCACACATTCGATTGTTTGCTTATTGCTTAATTCGCTTTTTATGCTCGTTAATGGGTATTTAAATCAATTTTATAGATTTTCCATTGTTTCGCGCGCGGCATTTGATTTCGTCTGCCGTGGGGGACCTCTTATGTGGCGTTCGATTCTTTCTTTCGCCCTCGCGAGGGTGAACCCAGTTTTTTAATGCTGTTTATGCTTCATTAAGCGCACTTTCTAGGCGTGTGGAACTCAAACGTGGCGTAGTGGCCGCGAAGAAGACACCCTCAATTCGTGACCTGGTCGGGAAAGTATAACAGAAACCGAAAAAAACCCGGGCATTGGCCAGACCTAGACCAAACGGCCGTGCGTGACGCGAGTGATCCGCGCGACCCGCGCGTGACGTCCGGTCAACCGTGACGGTAGTAATCAAACAGAAATTCTAATTCCACCAATCGAACCGGAAGTGGTAGTCCGGGAACGATCCGGTTGATGGAAGTCGTCGTGCGAAACGCTCTACTTTGGCCCCGTGGCTCTGCCCGGCGTGACAATGGACGGGTTTTGTTTTAAACGAAAACCCGGACCCCGGACCCCCCGGGAGCATAAAATCTTCCGCCGACCGACGGCCTGAGGTGGCAGCAGGTGGCATGCGAACCGCGTGTGTGCGTGTGGGAACACGGAGCATCAACAAAAGCCGGTCCCGGGAGACGAAGCGAGCTTCGAGAGCTGCACTTTTGGCGCCTCTCGTCAATTGGACATTAACCGGGCTGTGATGGGGTGTTCCAAGGCCAAGAACAACAAAATGGGTCCTCTCTCTCGCGTTGGGACTAAGCTTCCGATTTTATGATCCCATTTCGTGTTTCACTAGACGCAACGCTTCGTTAACTGGCTGCACTTGTTTCGTTGAGACAGTAAAACCCAAAAGCCCGTGTCTCGGGCTTTTTTGCACGATCCACGGGACTCGTTAAGGGTGGGCCACGCAAACCCCGTGGAGGATCGCACCCTTAATTTGTACTATCTCTCGTTAAATCGAGTGATTATTTCATGCTCAGCGACGCACTCGACTCGCCAACTTATGCATCGCGAAACGCTGCAGCAGCGCGCATAATTGCATTTCGGGGCACAACGTGCCGCTCGGTCGGCTAATTAGCGACCGAGAGGTGCACCGGGAGTTTCCCATTTTGGGGTTTCCCACAGTTTTAATTAAAATTTAATTTTTAAAACACATCTCCCGGGCCACTCCCTTAAATCAACAGCCGTTGGTTCGTAGCTGTTCTCCGATTCAGACTCCGGCCGAAAACCGCCGGCCGACACTGGCTTCGATGATAGAAATTTATTGCCGTATCAATTTGGCCGCCTTGTGCGTTACGCGCCGTCCGGTTAATCTGCGATCTTCGTCACTTCGCGAACTGAGTGTGAAGTTCCAAAGTGAACCATTTGCGCGACGATCGCGCCCGGTTGCATATTAAACGCCCGTCAATTGATCGAGTCGGGTCGGGGACAACAAAGATGGTTCTAATGGTCAACGGCGAGTGGTCAGAAATTTAAATTTGTCTCGCATGTTGGCCGGGCCGACAAATATTCCAAAGGCCCCGGGCGAGGGCGAATTGTTGGAAGAATTGTGATTTATGTCCGTCCGACTTTTATGGCGAAGCGGTCCTTAACATGACACCAGCAGGCGTTTAATTACCGCGAATGAATTCCGCAACGAGTACCTGGCACATCGCTAGGGACTCCAAGAAGCACCTAAACTGTGCATGACTCACAACTCGGAGGCGGCATCTAAAAAGATTTTTTCAACGTTTAGTTATTTTCCTCACGTTCAATGGAGTGTTTTGAAGGAAATACCAATCTTCGCTGTCACCGAAAGGTGCCCGAGTGAACTTCAATGGAAGGACACCATCGGGTCTCTGGAAAACTTAGATTCTAACTTATAATTAAAAACGCATAAAAAGGTTTTGATTTCGTAAAGCACTGAAGCCCTTCTATCGGGAAGGTCCCGCGTTCGCGCGTTTCTAATTAATTGCACAAAACACGGACAAGTGCAGTTTGGCAAACAAATTGGCCCGATTGGCCGGGTCCTTGGCCGGATTTTTAATCAATAAATTTTTCCTGAAGTGCTTCCCAAACAAACGCGGCACGAAACTTCCTCGGTTCGGAGGTCCAAAGTTGAGCACTCGTTCGCTCAACTCGTTAACCCCCCTCCGGGGCCGGGACTGCAATTGACACACGCCAATTGACGCAGGTTGACGCAGGAGGGTGACCGACCCGACTCGTTGACCGCACCAAAAATTATGCTCCATCTTCTCCGACGCCGATTTACGGTAATGACGTCTGCAGACGCGAACTACCGTTTCAAGATGGCCAACTGACCGTTGTGTGGGGAAGTGGGCCCACTTTGGATGTCATGTGTGTGTGAGGTCAACAAGGCAGCCATCATCCGGAAGTCGAGAGTCGAGAGCGGGATTCTTTAGTGATTTTGTGCAAACTTCCAGAAGAGGACTTTGGAAACTGACCCACCTCAGGAAAGATGGTTCCAAAATAAGAACGAAATCCGATCGGATACCTAACCCTTACGCGCTCTGGCCCCGCCCTTGGGGATTGCACCGGCGGCACCGGAAGATAAATTAGAATTAAAAGAATAACCTGTTTCGTGCTCGACGGCTACACGCTTCCGCTGCTGGCTGCTTACGGCCGGCCGGCCGTCGGATCACCGGTAGTCGCAGGGCCTACTGTAGCTGATGAAGGCAATTTAATTCCTTCTGCGTGCGTGTCCTGCTGCCAGGTAAGGTGGCCATCGGAGCCGTGGCGAGCGAAGGAATTTATATTTGGATAGCACATTATCACAGATTATGGGGTATTTGCTGAAATTCATTAGCAACACTTTGCCGGCCGGCACCCGGGATGCATCTCGGACGGGCCCGAAAAACGGACGCCCCGCCATATACCCGTTATGCGTCGATTGCATTCGCATCAGAACCACAGCGAGACACCTTGCAGACCAGCGCGCCACGGACGACGGGTCCGAACGGGTAATTGGTTCAGAAACTCGGCACTCGCTACGACGGAACGGGAACCGGTTTCACGCACCCGTTTGGTTGCCGTACAAGGAGGGAAAGATTGAAGACGACCCTGACAAGCACTTGCCACCGGCCTATCTGGCTGTTTGTCCACTGTGCAAAAAACCTGGGCAAGAACCGGGTGCATTGGTCACATGATCTATCGCTCGGGCGTACCGAGAAGGTTGTGAGACGATAAGACGAGCCGAGCCGGCTGTCCCGGTCGAAGCCGGCCCAGAAGGCTACTGCCAAACACCGATACGACGAGCAATGTCACTTCTCATAAATGTAAACAATCTTTCTTCCCACAAGCCGGGTCCGGATCGTCCGGTTCTGGAACCGGCAACGACGGAGCTTCTGCTGCGACGACAGGTCCCGGTGGAGGCCTTCGATTCTTCGTGGTTATTGATTGGCAAAAAATGACCGACGGAGAGGTCTCGGCGCTCGGTCTCGGTCCAGTTTCCAGTCCGTTCCGGGTCCAGCTGCTGGACTTACCACATCACTCTGGTGGGCTTCGGAGGTGCGGAGTTAAGAAGATTACGCGCCGAAGTGGATTGATTTATTCGATTCTTTCGGTGCTGCTGCCGGGTAGGATTTGCTATCGGAACGGTGCAGCCAGCGCACAAGGACGTAAATTATGACTCAGAGCCACCGGATCCGGTGTCCCCACCTCGATTATCCCGTTCTGTCATTACCGTTCAGGTACCGCTCATCAGCCCCACGCCGCCAGAAGAAAGGCGTCACATTCGTGCGTTGCGTTGCGTTCCGATAATTTGCGGCCATTTAGAGCTCGTCGCGGGAGTGACCAAAATGTGGACCACATGTTTGAAATCCAATTGACAAATTGGAGCACCGAGCAGCGTACACCGAACTCAGCCTCACGACTTTCTTCTCACAGCCAGTCCAGCGTCTGAAAGGGGGCCGTTCTATTTTGGGATTCGCGACTACTCGTCGTCCGGTCCGGTCCGGGAATAAGTCAATCGCCTCGAAACCTGTCATTTTGGGTCGGGGGACAAGGTTGTAAAAGCCTTCACCTCTTCAAAAAGCTGGCCTACATCGTCGGCGTGGCAGTGTCGCCGTTCACCGTAATTTGCCGACGTCGGGGGTCAGCTATGAATTTGTGATTGTTTTTCCTGTCTGGCGGAGACGGTTCCGCGCGACCGGGCTGCTGTGTTTTGCATATCTCGTCGTCACGTCACGGAAGTGGCACGGGGCACCACTTTCACCATTCGACACCCCTGTTCCGGAGAGCGAAAGCAAAAACGTAGAACGGGGCCGGAGGGTTGCCGCCCGAGCGCGAGCTGGCCATTTTTGTGGTGTGTGGAAAGTATAATTCGAAGTCGTTCGATTTGGGACCGGCCGGCCGCGCTTGATCGGCCGTCATCTAATGAACGGGAATCGGGCCGGCTCGCGCGATACGATCGAGCCAGAACTGCTGCTACGAACGGCTTTGAGCGCGCGATCGGCCACTTCGGAAATGTATATCGGCCACCGGGGCACACTCCGATGACGGACGTGGCCTTTATCGGGACCGGCCTCTCTCTCACTCGTTGGCTACCCGCTTACAGGCTTACAATTACCGGGGCGAGCTTGTTATGGCCGGTCAACATACACACGTTCGCTGCCTGCCGCGTTCCGATTAGCTGCCGGGCTTCTTTCGGGATGATTATCGGGCCCCGGACGATGGACGGAAGTGGAATGTATCGATTGGACATTTTTGTGGCACACGAAACTCGAAAGCCCCCTCCTTTGGCCTCTGGGCGCGATCCACGCGAATCTGTCGCTCTCTCTTTCGCTCTGTCCTCGAAAGGTGTGAGGATTATCGATGTTTTCCAACTCGTTGACGGCATGTTCCGCCGAGCGCCGATAGCCGAGAGCGACCCGTCGGGAGGTCAGTGTGTGTGTGCCAGCACCGGGTTCGTATCACCCCACCATTACCTGATAATTTCAATAAATTAATTTAATTTCTATCGTAGGGCTCACCGGTGCTCACCTTAAGATCCCGTTCTTTGCTCCGGAGTGCTCCATTTCGCTCGCCGATCGCGTCGGTTCCGGAATTCCGGGCGAAGCGAAACAAAGCGGGAATGGTTCCGTGGGGCACACTTTGCAATTTTACTTTCGTTCGATTAGATAGCCGGGGACCGACATGTTGTCGAGAGCACGGCACGATAAAAGAGCTATTCGCCTACGACGAGCTCCAAGCAGACCGATCCAAGGAGAATGCTTTGCCTCGAAAACTTTCACTTCCGGCATTGGAAAGGCAACAAGATGGTACGCATTTTTACACCTAAAATTTGTCAGAGTTTTAATAGAAAACGTATCAGTAAATGTAAAAATCAACCAGAACGGAATGTCTACAGCACACGTCAAATTAAACCATCAGCAGATTGGTATTGAATCCAGCTGCTCTCTTCACTGTGATGGGGTCACTGCATTCAGCGCACCAACTAATCGAAAGTTCGAGGTAGCTGGCTGTCGTGTGCGGGTAATCCGGGATAGGTCAGCGATCGCCGTTATCGAACACCTGGCCAGTAAAGATCGACTCGCCGAGCTCGTAGTGTCAGTGAGACCGATTACGTCGAACGCGTTGTAGCTTGATCGGTGTTGGTTCAGTGCGTGTAACCTTGGCAGTGAAAAAGTTAGAAATATGGTGATTGGTGATCAAGAAAAAAAATGTGTTTATCGGAACCAACGATTGAATCGATGTGTTGTGCATACCCAAACGTAGAATAAGAAACCGTCACGATCGAAAATGTACTAAGTACACAGATCATCTGTAAATAGTGTGATCGAAACGCAGATGCAGCCAAAATGGTGGCATGATCGGTGAGCTCGACAAATGTCAGATGATAACTGCACACTCATGTGAGTAATGCCACAAGTGATAACATACGATCGTAATAAACAAAGGAAACTGAAAATGAAAGAAAGAAATGAAAGATTTATGCAAAAATGGATGGTTCATTTAGCTCTAAGAAAAAAATCGTTTTTTATAGGCCATTAGCCGGCGCCATTCCGATACGCGGAAACGGTATACATTATGCGCTTGAAGCTTGAAGTAGTAAAATCGATATCGCCGCTAGTTAACGGTGCCAAACATCGGTGGGCGCACCCTCCGGCCATAAAACGCATTTCCGTTCGATCTGACTTTCTGACCGACAGTCGACGGGTCGGCGACCAATTGAGTTTGATGTTTTTCTGCTTTCCGCCCGGGCTCAGTTAGGGCCACCCGAGGCCGGGCTTTTAATGGGTCCACGCAACCGATAACGCCACACGCCCGCACACCGCCCGGGTCCGGGATAATGTCTGTCCGTAAAGGATAACAACATATGGTGATGAGCTTGGGCCGGCCCGTTCCGGGAGCCGGTGCCCGATGGTAACAATATATTTATTTTATACAGCTCACCCCAAATCTCGGTTATCTCCGTGTGTGTGTGTGTGTCTCTCGGGGCTTGGGAGCTATCTCGGTAGCATAAAAACAAATATTCCCCATCGGCCACCGGCCACCCCGGGTCGCTCTCTCGGAGGGCAATAAAAACACTCTCTCTCCGCATATCTTCTGTTTAGATAGATGCATGCAAATGCATCTCTATGCAAATTACTGTGCCGTTCCATTGAATTATCTTCGCAGGACGTTCGGGCAGGACGATTGGGCCGGCGTTCGTTAACTGGAGTCCTTTTTTCCATGCCCGAGAATGAGGCGATGCCGGGCAGGGCGGATCTGTGTTGCAGACAAAATAAATGTTTGCCTGCGATAACTGTTTTTGCATTTTTATTAGCTGCACTTCGGCCAGGTTTGATCAAATCCGAACCGAACCCTTGTTGAGTTCCTCGAATTATTTGATAAAAATATGGATCTTTTTCACTCTTTGCAGTCGTCAACAGCTCGCGCTTTCGAATGGCTCGCACTCCGGACCGGACTGGTTATTAGTCTCGCTTTCCCCGGAACAGTACGATCTCTGTGGTCGAGTCTCAAACCGCCTGCCCAGCCCATTAATTCATTGATTAAAGCGCCCCCACCGAGGTGTTTGATAATATTAATTTACTGTCGGTTTAAAGTACACAAAAAAGTATCCCTCGACATGCCTGGCTCGGACCGGATTCGGAGTCTGTCTTTTTTGCCACGCAGCGCAAAGGTTATCGCGGGACGGGACCGCGCCGGTATTAAGCTACCGAGCTGGCCGATATCATAATCGTGCATAAATCGCGATTATTGGGCGTAGTGCAAAAAAACAAACGCATCCTTCGTACATTGACCGGAAGCCCCGAGCCCAAGAGACTTTACATTCGGCGAGGTTTCGATTTCGAAGTGCATCCCATAAATCGAAGGCTTGTAAGCGGCACCAATTTCGGTTTTACATCACAACGTTAGGTTCGGGAGAATGTTATGAAGCGCCGAGGACTTCATAAAACCGAACCGCCGAGCACTTTAATGGCCAAACAACCGAACCGCAACGCATAAGGATTACCATTAAAACACGGACGCTAATTATGAAATGAGGCCGTCTAGAAGGGAAAATGAGTTCGGTGGTTTTAAACGGTGGCGTTTTATCTTGTCCCCCGAATCGAAGAGTTCTCATGACGCAGGGCTTGTGGTAATTTATCGCTCACAAAGTTCTAAGCGGCTGTAAGAAAGATGAAATAGAGAATCGTTTGAAGATCTAAGCGCCGCTCGCGAAGAGTCAACAGCACTTTCGGCACGTCCCGAACCTCGTTTGTCTCTAAATGTTCCAAGCTTCGGTCTTCACGAGGTTCGACACATCTAGGTTCATTTAACCCAAGGGTTGCCGGGCTGGCGCAGAATATGTATATGCAGACACATTCGGACAAATTATAATTCCATTCGCACCGCATAAAACTGCGCGGCCAACAAATGATTATGACGGATTTTTTTTAAGGTTTTCCTGTTGCAAGAAAAGGTTGAGTTGGGCCCCTCGCTGGACGACCAGTGACCACATTTTGGATACCAACGTCCTGAAGTGGTCGGTACGATTCGTTCCGTTTCGCGGCCACGCTTGAGCTGGTCCCCGGCCCAGGGCTTGATCGTGGCCGACGATAGGGCCTTGGGCCTCCCGGTATTAATAACAATACTTATGCTGCATATCATTTCACCGTTCGCGCTCTCTCTGTCTGTCCTCTCTACACCGGGGGCCCAGGGGCAATGAGTCAGATCTTTTTTGTCGAAGGCGCTCGAAGTCGGCCAAGTCGCGTTGAAGCTCGTCAGCTGAATTACAACGATCGCTGGCGCGGGGCGCGCTGAATACACTTTGCTTAGCCTCGGCTTACGGTTGCTGCTGCCGTTTTGGGGTGCCAAAAGTCCAAGTGGCACCCCGGAGAACGGCGGGAGAGGGGAGGGGTGCTCGCGCCATATGCTGCAGGCCGAATGATATTATTTAGGCTCACTGGCTCGGAGTGAGGCCTTCGCGGTTGAAGATCTCGTCGAAGATACATGTCGCTTCGCTCTCACCACGGCCCGGCCCGTAACACTTCACCTCGTCATTGTTCTTAATGTCCGGACGATCGCCATCAGCGAGCGTCGTTGGCCGGTTGTGTTGTGGGGTGTCTGTTTTGTGTTGTTGTTGCTCTGCTCGACCTCGACGACGACGACGGGGATTTGGGTTATGTTTGGAATGGAAAGTGATCCCCGCGATGCCGCGAAGGGGGCCCACGGCTCAATTGAAGACTTTCGAAGCTGAAGTGGTCACAGTTCGAGTTGAGAGGGGTGCGTTTTGTGTTCATGATTTCGATGTGGGTTACTTTCAAATATTAAAAGTTTTTGAAATAATTTGCTCTAGCTATAATCTGACTTTTAAGAAACATGGAACAAAATTATGAAACTTTCTTAACTCGTTTCCAGAGCCACCCGACGCGACCCGACGTTGGTCTATGAAGAGCGGCCTCAAGAGACCCCCGAGAGCCCAGATTGCTTACCCAACAAGAAGGCAGCACCAAATTGCGCTTCTTCAGTCGAGGGCTTGCCAAATAATGCCACCGAAAACTCCAGGCGGGACCCAAGGAGAATTGAACTTCCCACTTGCCAGGCGAAGTACCTTCGCTACTCGAGTGGGCCTACCAGGCGAGAAGCCTACCACAGCTCGGCCCGAATCTTGATAAGTAGCATTTATTATGAGCGAACCCTCCGGACCAAGACGTTCGGCCGGAGGGATGTATGTTGCAGAAGTTGGTGTCTGAACAGTTGGGGACAGTTGCCGGGTGGCTAACTTCCCCGTCGCTGCCACCGACACCGAGCGTGGCGTGTGTGTTTAATAAATATTTATGAGCGTTGAGTGTTTTGTTTCGAATAATCAGCCTCGGCCGGTCGGTCGGTTACTTATCATTTACATTCTCGAATGCACCATGTTCGGCCCCCAATGTTGTCCGGGATTTTTCCCGGAACTCCCGGAGAGGTTGGGGGCTCGTCACTTCAAACCACGAGTGCCCCGGAGGCTTCGATTTGGGCTTTCCCGGGCCGATATCATCTTCATCTTCGCCACGGCCGCCACCGGTGACCGGCCATGTCCGTGTGCTCGTGTCGCTGCCACTCGTCGCGCGGGGTCACGGTTCGCTTCTTCTCACTCTCGCTTGCCGGCCCGGGGGAGGGAATAACTTTTCGCCAGCCCGTCAGACCAAAGGGGGAGTCGTCGTCGTCGTCACCGTCGTCGTGGTCGTCGTCGCCACCATCTTATCGCGACATAATCATCACGCCGTTTAGCGCAAATCGGTAGCACCACCAGCATACCCACCGACGTGGCGTGGTGGTGGGACCCCCAGGTTCGCTGTTACTTTTGCTCCGATGTTTTATGCCGATGCCGTGAGTGTTTTGCGTGCGTGCGCGATCACCCGGCGGAAAATGATAGGTCTAATGCTCGCGCTGGGGACCTTCACCTCGAGACAGTAATTTAGTGGAGAGGGACCCGCATCGACGGACAGGTTCTGGTGGCGCTTCTTCGGACTCATTAGATACGCAAACAGCAATCAGCAGCCCGGTCCGGATCCAGGCTCCAGTTTCGGGGGCACCGGCTACCTTGAAGACGCCCGAGCCGGGCCCGAGACTGATCGAGTTATTTAAGAGCCCCCTGTGCCCAGCTCCCCTCCCACCCGGGCATTCTGGGTCCGACCTGGACTGATCGGTATTCGGTGGCGGCCGCGCGAGGTATGTTTGGCGTTTTTTCAAAGGAAAAACATCAACTCCGCTTGCGCCGCCCGAACCTCGTTAACCTTCGCCGGGCTTCGTGGGCCCGCTTGACCGGTTTCGACCGCCGCCGCCGCCGCCGTGTCCTCCTCGCCCCCTTGTGACAGGCACGCCAGATCAGTAGACCTGAAAAGCCGCGCGCCCCAGACGATTGTTGGCGGCGGCGGCAGCTTCGACGGAGAAGCGCAACGCCGTCGCGCAAACAACGGCAAATATGTTTCGTTGTTGCATTTTTATTTGCATTTCCTGCGTGCCGTTCCCTTCGCTGGCGGCCAGCCAGCCAGCCAACCCTGCACAGAAGAACATCGAAGTGCAGTCGGCCCTTCCGCAGAAATGGCCCTTAAATACAGATTTTAGAGATAATTAATTCAAATTTCGTTCGCGTTCGAGTTCGCCGGCGCAGCATGAAAAGGGAGCATACATTTTAGTGCGGCTGTTGTTGGTGTTGCTCGCGGTGGCCGCTTCGGTGCCGGATCGCCCGTGGCCGGGTGATGATGTTGATAATCAAAGGCTTGTTTTCGTTGAAAATGACCGCAAAAATGCCTTTTTGCATTCCGGACTCTGGCGGGCGCTATCTGCGGTGTGCAGTGCATAAGATAGTGCGCCGTTCGCCGGGTGCAGATAACGAAATGAAGGATTTTGGTCAGCACACACACACACACACACAGACACACGTCGCGTAATCCGCTTAATCCTTTTCCCGTTCTAAGCTAACCGCCGGCAAAGAAAGAAAGGGAGAGAAAAATAATCATCGCTAAATGAACTCGGCCGAACTCTCGGGGTACTACCCCCCCACCCCCGCTGGGGCGATGGGGAGCGATGGGTTGCAATTTTTGTAGCAGGGCTTAAAATAATTCCCTACAACCCGTCCCGGGGCCACGGGCACGGAACCAGTGCGAAATCCTTGCACCGAACACCGGTTGCAGCTTGGAACAGAGTGTGGTGCGGCAGAATGAAGGCAGAAAAGCGGAGGCCGATTCGGGGTCTGACTTGTCGCAAGCGGATTATGAGAGTGGAGAGAGAGAGGGAGGTGAGCCATGTTCAGCCTGCAGTTTGTGGAATTAATTACTTTCAACGGTAGAGTAGAGTAGCTACAGCACTGATTTGGTTGAACACACTCTTTCTTGTTACGTTTGGTGATTATTTGTTAATTTGAAGTATTTTTTGATTGAGTTTACCACTTTTTTATTCTAGTTCGTTTGACTACTCATTTGTATTAAACTATTGAACTATTTAATGGTTAAGTTTTACAGATCTTTATTTTTATTCTTTTGACTTCTCATTTGTTCTCCTTTCTTTTTTGTATCAAATCTAGTTTTGTTTTGTGTTGAGTGACTTTCAACACTTTTCGTTATTTGTTCCACTTTCCGGCCAGTTCTTAGAAGTTTTCAAAAAGGCACCGAAAAAGGGCTGTCCGTTGTACGCTGAGGTGTGCGAACCACCGGCCGACCCAACGGCGGATTATTCCACGCGGACAGCCTCAACATTTGTAATCATTTAAGTAAATTCTTTGTTTTGCGCCCTTCGCTGTGGTCGTGTCAAAGGTCGGCAACATCGCAAAGGGTTGGGCCGATACCCGATACCTGACGCCACGGCGAGGACGTCTTTGCCGCGTCAAAACTTTGTCTCGAAAGTCACTCTCAGTCGGGGTAATTGTTTTGCGGAGCAGACCACCATCGGAGGAGCATCTAGCGAAAGGATCTAGACCGGTGTCGGTGTCTGTGTGTGGCCGGATTAGGAGCAGGATTTGTGTGTTTCCAGGATTTAAGGGTTGTTTCGATTTGTGTTAGACACGTTCGCCTTCGTCGTCGTCGTTGTCGTTGCTGTTTATTTAAGATTTTTGCTTCCATCGTCAGAAGATTCTCGGGGATCTTACGTCGAGGCGTAGACAGCCAGGCTTACGCCGTGAGCAAGAGTAGCAGTTAATCAGTTTATCGAGATAGAAAAGGGACGGGCCGGGGTTCGGATTTGTTGAGGGTTACCTACACACCTTAATGCGCCGTAAGCGGTGACGTTTCGCTGTGACAGCCCCTGTCGATACTTAACAAATACTGCACCGCTTGCTGCGCATGCAGAACGGATGCGATTTACGCCGGGCCGACCTCGGCTAACAGATCGGTCTATGAAAACCCGGGATGGATTATCAAAATTTTCCAGCAGTCGATCAGTTGGGTCGGTTGATTCGATCGATCGTAGCCAGAGAGCGGTATGAGTGGTGGCCTTAATGCGGTCATCGAACGTTCGGCCGGCAACGTTCTTTAGCCTAATACCTTCCTTCCTAGAAGAAACAAAAAATATTAGAAGACGGATAAGAAAACCCGTCGTTGTCGTCGTCGTCGTCGTCGTCTAAAGCTGGTACGCCGGGCGGAAATTCGATCTCTCTCGGCGACCGCGGCGACCAATATTTATGCGCTCCGCGGAGCCGCGGTGGTTACGTGGGAACGGGTTTCATCGGTCGACGTTTCGGTGTCCCCCCAAACCGGCGTCCGGCGTCGTGACGGACGATGTATTGACAGATGACAGCGGGAAATTAATAGAGACATGATTTTCGACGAGCGATAATTCGCCGAGATTTAGGATTTTTAGCTCCGTTCCGTCCCGCGTCTCGAGTTGGGGAGAAAAAAACCGGGTTAAGCCACGGGGACTTGATTCTCGGTTCCAATCCCGCGGGACAACCTGATGAAGCGAACCAGAGAGACGGGATCCAAAACCCTGCCGGCGCTCGAGCGAATAAGTTTAGGTTAGGGCCGCCTTTTTTCCGCTCCATCAGTTTGGAAGGGTTTAGTTTTTCCCGCCGTGTTCTGCGGCCCCTTTCTGTGTTGTTTCATTTGCGCCCGGTTTTGTCAACGCCGTGGCGGCCAAAGCCCAAACTTTACTGTTGTTATGATTGGGCCGACGGCGCGCTCTCGGATTAGGTCACTAAGCCCTGCGTGTATGGGCTGGGCTGGGCACCTTGTGTCGAAGTGGATTTCGATGGAGAATTATTATTCGATTTCGTCCCCGGGCCCGGCTGGGCTTTTTTTCTCCTGATCCTGATCAGTGGTCAGGAATGTGGCCGTTTTTTGTTGTTGCCCCTGTGGGCTTTTAACCCCGGAAACATAAACCCATTTTCCGTGCGTGACACACCCGCGGCACATCATCGAATCGGGAGGTTTCACGAAGCGGAGATGCGGAGTAAATCAGAACCCCGGTTTGGTCGGTTCCCATGACCTTTCGCCTTCGCCTGCCGTCGAAAGTGTTGGAACCTCCACCGAAGAAGTCAATTATTGAGGGCTTATCGGTATCGTGGTTCGATCGTAATTTTCGCACTTTTTGCCACGTCCCTTCGGTGGACCTTGACCCGTCGTGAGTCGTGACCGGCCACAGTTTCTTTGCCCGCCTCTTAAAATCACTTTGAGCGGGTCCGGGCCCGATTCCAGCCTTTTTATGGATCCTAGCAGCAAAGAGGGCGGCAAGTGTTTTTTACCCTTCCCAGCAGTTTGGATGGAGGACAGAAAAACGGAGCCACGCAACTCGCCACTTCCGGTGTGACCATTTGTGGCACCGAAGTGAAGATTCTTAACGCACGCAGCCCGCCTATAAAGCAACTTAATTAAGAACGGGGTAAAAGATGGCCGCCGGCTCACTATGGCAACGGCGCGGGGCGATAAATTAACCGCCTGATAAACGTCGAATCGTGTGTGTGTGATTTCGAAACTGTCATGGCGGCCGCCTGACTTGACACTTGATGTTAACTGTCGAACTTCGCTTGACGGCCATATGGCTCAATGTGGGTCCGGTTCGTGCCCTTGCTCCGGAAGCTCCTACGCAGCCCATAAACAAGCTCATTAGGCTTCACTGCGCTTAATGAAGTTGAGCATTTTCGGGTCGGGCGTCGGGTGCACCCCGACGAAAAGAGGGCCTTCACGGTACACGTAACGCCCGTAACGGCGGGTTGAGTTCGTCCTACCTGGCTGATCGTCGGGCCGATTAAGATCGTTTGTGGTCCCCATAAAGTACCGAAGCCCGCGGGGCCGCGATGTTTAACGAGCTGTGCAGCGCTCCAGTTCCAGGCCTCCGATAACCTCCGACGAGCGGCGTTAGATCCAACTTTCAATTTCTTCAAATGGCTTCTGGGGAATGCCGCCTGGGGTGGGGTCTTTAACGGGTACGGCACATAATGCACACACCACAGTTAGCGGCCGCGGTGTTGCGTGAATCAAAGAGTGAACCATAATTATGGAGCCACCACCACCCATTTCCGGTTCCGCGCGCGATCGATAAATGTTGGCCAATCTTGGTATCTGCGCCCGCTGCGCTGGGGATGATGTTATGCAAACTTCATCAGCGGGCGGGCGGCGTGACCGCTCGTGACGGAGGCCGCTCGAGCTGAGAACCGTTGATTAGAGAGAAGCCCCGGGGCGGGCTGCGAAGGCACATAAAAAACGGAAAAACACTTAGCATTAATTGATTTTTATGGGAGTTTTATCTTTCTATTATAATTAACATCGCATACGCGGTGACCCCACCGAACGGCACTCACCCACCGCCGTGAAGCCATCCCCCGCCCGGGGCGAGAGGTCAACGCGGCGCGCCGTTATGCAAACCCGTCCGGCCCGGCCTAAAACATCGCTTCGGAACGCCGAAATTGAGAAATGTGGTTTACTCGTCGCCCGTCGCTAACGCGGACGCGGCCCCGGACTGCATTTCGATTTACGATCTTCCCCCCCAGGGGGACCACCTCGGGGACCAACTTGACTTTACGATTTGCTGCTCGCGAGAGACACTTTCCACCAAGTTTTCCATCATAATTTTACGCGCACGGGCGTGCGTTTCCGAAAACTCGCAATCCCGCGCGATCGCGACAACTTAATGGCCCCCGGATCCCGATCGTCGTAACTGCACTTCCCGAGCGCATTATTTTGGGGCTTTTCGGGGGGAGGGGGCCGAATTTATTGGACCCGCGGCGTTCGTTTATGCTGCACGTCTAGGGCCCAGTTTTATTCCGCCTTAATGGGGCCCGCGCTGCCGGAACATGTGATGCGCCTCCCCGAGAGATTGATTTGTGACGGACCGTTCCGGGAATGTGGGCTGGGAAATAAAAGTGAAATACTTTCGCCCTCCCTCCGAGTATCGATTGACCGGGCCGAGGAGCCGAGAGGGCAGAGCATCTTAACACTTTACCAGCGCGCGCTCGCGACGGCCTTGGTTGGAGTGTGGAGAAGAATTTTGAAAGGTTCCATAAATCATGATCCAGCTCGGGCCCGGGCCCGGGTGTGTTGGGAAAAATTAGTTTATGTTCAGTTCTGTTCGCAGAGATTTAGGGCCCCGACTCGCGGCGGGGAAATTTGTTGTTGTGGTGTGGCGTTCTTGACTCGCCCCGGCGCCGATGCTTTGGTGAGACATTTGTTTACTTTTACGAACCAACCAGAGAGAGAGAGCAAGCGAGAGAGAGAGAGAGTTACGATCACCTGGGTGAGTTATTTTATGCTTATCGTTTCCCGGGAATCCCGGGAACCGAGGTCCAGGTGTTCCGGCAATGTGTGCGAGCGCCAGCCAAGTTTACAGCGCGGTGTTTGGGTGTCTTGGCCACGAAATATGGCACACATTTCCCGGTTAATGGTTGGCGATATTGCGCCACTCGCAACCGATTAATCGTGTTGTTTTGAACGGGTAGTACGGGTTGTCTTTTGTGGCGTGCGGCCATTCCAAAACATCCCTGAAAGGGGTCAGATTCTGTGGGCACCACGTGGCCGAAGCAGCTCAAACTAGACCAAACCCTTCCGAGCTCACCAAACACAGAGCACCGATTTCCGCTCGATGTTTAGTGTTGTCCTGGACGTTGACGAGATCTTATGCTCTTAACGTGCTCAAAATGATTCCACTTCCCATCACCAGGAACCCATGTTCCGATCTTCCAAGGATCTCCCCAACGCCTCCAAACGTAGGCTTGGCTTCTTAAGGCACATTCTGGCCAAAAATGTTCCTCAGTTCAGCGTCCTTTCGATCTGTTTCGGAGCCTCGGAGGGTTCTCTCCGCACCTTGTCCACTGAGCTTTGCTGGGCGTGATGTGGGCCTTTTTTGTTTCCATAATTTAATGTTCCCGTTCCGAACATCTCAATTCTCTCTCAAGATCGGGTGCGCCCCCGCCCCCAAACTGCGTTATGCTGCGCAAAACAATTGGGTTCGTGTTCTTCGTCCCGGTACCGCCCCCGGTGCCCGGAGTGGCCACGTAGCATCGGTTTTATGCTTTCCAACCGTTAACCGCCCTCAAATGCCCCACACACACGCCATGGCGACGTCAATGGGGGTTGTTTTTTTTCCTGAGGTGACAACGTGCGTGGTGCGTTACCTTGCCCAGATGCCCGCCCTCCCTTCTTAAGCCTGCGCGGGCGCGCCTCGTCACGTGCTCCAGGCCCGCGTTGACATTAGATTAGTCACAGAGAGAGACGACAGCCCAGCCCGCGGGCGAGTTTGGGCGGTTTTTGGTTAATTTATGTTTGCGCCGTTTTATGCGCTGCGCTTTCATGTGCCGCGCGTGCGCCGTGGCCGCCATCTGGGAGGAAGTCGTAAAACAAAAATTTGCAATTTCCTCCCACACTTGGGGGGGGGGGGGACAATAAAAAGGGCGCAAAAGCAGTCGAAGCCAACCCAATGTGGGCCAACACCGGCGACGTCGGCGACGACGCCGGCGTGTGTGTGAAGCTGCATACGCATCGTGGCTCCGCCGTGGACCTCACGCCGTGGCATAAATGATGAAGCAATTGTTTGTGCAAAGATCACGCCGAGGGCGAAGTGTGTTTGTCGGGCCCCCGCCCGCCTGCCCCCTCCGTCCAGAGCGGGGCCCATCCGTTTTATGGTTCAATTTCGGAACTACAAACAGGCCGGGTCGCCGCATTATCGGGCCGCGCGTTCGGAAAGTGTCGCACCGGAACGTGACTGGTGCGACCGCTGCCCCATTAGCGTCTTGCGTTCCCTCTCGTGCCACTCCGCGGCCCCCAAGGACCCACGGACCGCGGTGAGGTCAGGTATTTCTTAGGAAGAAGTTTGCTCTGCTCGGCCCACACATTAACGTGGTACCTTGCGGGCCGCGTAAGTGTTCGGAATGGTTTTACGATCGCGGACCGCCTATCGCTCTCTCGCTCTTTCGCGGTCCGTGCGTGCCAACGGCGTGCGTGCGTGAATCATTCGCAGTTCGTGCTTTTTGATTAGACATTAAAAAGTCTTTCGCTGCGGCCTTTGTCGCCGTTAATTCACTTCGTTTTGGCCGCTATTGTTTTTGTGGTCCTTTGGGTTTCGGGGATCGGTATTTTCCGGGGCTCCGGTACCGGTTCTTGTACCGGTCCCGTGCGTGGGTTTCACGCATTTCGAGGTTTGGCCTTTCGTCGTAGCCTTTTTTTTATGTTTTCCCGATAACCTGGCTGGTGGGCCGGTGTTTTTATGTTTCACCATCCCAAACGCCCCCCCACCCGGTTTGGGGCGGTCCCGGCAACGGAAGACCGTGAACTTCTTTCTGCGCTGTTGTTCGTTTCGTTGCCCAATTCGAGGCTCCAAGGGATTTTTATGGCATTGCGTGCCATATTGCGTTAGTGCGGACGCCCCCTCCCCAATGTAGGGCTCCGGTGGGGCTGGGTGTGGTGTTGAAAATTCATGATTTAGCGGTCCTTTATGCGGCTTGGCAGCCGCTTTCGGGGGGGAGGGAAATTTATCGTGCCCCATTGTTGGGCGTTCGCAAAGGCGATCGGCTTCAAGGCCACCGAAGGGCGGCCGCGGGCCGCGCTCAACATCATCGACCGCGGGAAGATGCGCTCCTGCGCGGGAGGCGAAATTGATATCCGTGGGGCGTCTGGCAGCAGGCAACAGGAAAAAAAGGGCATAACAAAAGCACACGCTCATTGTTTTGACATTCGGCAGAACTCGAGCACCGTACGTTCGGCCGCTAGTTCTTCTGATTTTCTGTTCCTTTTTTGTCCGATATTTATTTTGCGTCTAATTCGCGAAACATTCGCTCAGGGTTCAGCGGCCCACGGGAAATGTTGCCAACAATAGAAAACCCCGGTGGGTGGCGGGTGAATTTTTGCTCTGCTAACAACGGAGGTGTTAAATGGAACGTTTTTTGAAATGCGATGCGATGGATCGAACCGACTATTTATTTGAGATATAAATGCTTACTCAAGCAAAAAATGCTCATCGGTGAGAAATAACTAAAATAATGCGACGTAAATGCAGTAAAAATGTAAACGTAAACTATTAAATTCTAGATATAATACCCGTAGAATGTATGACTTTCAATAGATGCTGCGGCAAGATCTGGATCTGTTAACTCGCTTGACTTATTACATATGAAGTTGAAGGTTCGAGCTTTTATTATTATTTTGAGAAATAACAATCCGCCGAAAGTTTGTAAGCGTACTCTACTTACCATAAAATGTTAAGGAATAACTTCATTAAAGCCACCATATTCAATGACAAATATAAAGGGGAAGACGTACTTTGAATTCCCAGATTACCTAAATAACATACCCAGTTCTACGTGGCAAAAATTTTACCAGATCCTTCAACACGAAATTCAAATTTAAAAATTCCAGTAAACAGTAAAAGATTCTTTCAAGAACCAACCCTAACCCACCCAGAATGAAAAAAAAACCTTTTAATAAGCAAAGCACCGCCCGCACCAGGTATATCTCAAATTTTAATAAAATTAACTGAATCGGTTTATACGGTCTGCTGTGGCAATGTGTGGCGATAACTGTGGCATTTTAGTTAGGTAGCTTTGGTGAGTTGGCGCGGGACTCGAACTTTCCAACTACCTGTTCTTGTCCCTGCCTTACGCTTTACTTTAAACTTACCCTGAAGGCTCGTAATGTGCACACAGGTAATGTGCGTAATGTGCGTTGTATTTTGAAACAATAATAATTACCTTGTTCAAGGGTCTGTTGGCCATAGATCATTGTTTTTGGACAACGATAATTACTTTCGTATTTTCGTCAGCTCAAGATAGGTTTACAGGTCAGGATTAATAGTGTAGGGTCACAATAAAAAGCACTTCGCGTTACCCTTTCCTGTCATTTAGAAGCTGCAATTGGAAAAGGACGCTCTGAGGTGATAATTTCTGAATTTATTTTTTACTCACAGTGAAACTACACACAGTAATACGCTTAGAGTAAAAACTAAAAGTTGAACAGTATTTGAATCAAATTAAATACCACGTACCACTAAATGCCAAAATTAAGGCCACGTAAACGGTCAGCTGTGGTAAAGGTGTCTGCGATAATCATGCAGCATGTGACGATTAACGATCTACCAAACGAAGTGAGTGATTTTAGTTTGCACCTTGTTCAGGTAAAGTTGATTAAAAAATGTTTGTGTTTTTATAGCTGTTGGAGATGATATTTGACCACCTCAACGTGGACGACCTGAGGGACGCGTCCCTGGTTTGCAAACGATGGTTGGATTTGGCCTTTTCGGGGCGGCGAATGGATCGTGTTACGCTAGCGCCAAAATTTCCGTGGGACAACGATTTTGGTCAAAGTAAGCGAAAATATCGCCACGTTGAGCTTGGCGAAACTGAAAAGTGTTCTGCGCATATGAAAAAATCATTCCAAACGTGTAATGTTTGCTCATTGCGTATAGAAGAGAGTGATACTTTTTCACACTCTTCGTTTCGGTCGATTTTGCTGGAAGTACCCAATCTGAAGCATTTGTCGATTTACTCTGAACCCGATAAAATGAGGAAAAGGATTAAACCGCTCCCAACCATGAGAAAGTTGGAATGCTTGGAGATCTACGATAGCCATTGGAACAGTGGACTCCCCTGGCATACGATCGCCCCTTATTTGCAAGGTCTGAAAATGTGTTGTTTATATGAGCACCAGTTGGAACAGTGGAGACTTTTCAGTGGCCAGTTAAAGCAAGTATATGTTACTTGCAGTAAAGAAAATGTATTGAACCACTTTTGCGAAATGACATTTCCATGTCTAGAGGAGTTGTCATTGAATTCAAGATTTGATTCTGCTGGGAAAGAACACGATTTGTTTCAACGCCATGAGTTTTTTCGAAAAAACACCTCTTTGCGGCGTCTTCGCCTCCACCACTTTTACCTATCTAAAACATTAGTTCAGAATATCACGAAGCACAGTAAAATGTTGACTTCTTTAGAAATCATAGGTATCAGCCGTTCATACGAAGGTAACGTTGGATCGTTGGAATCTCTGGCTCAACTTACTGAGCTAAAGGTAAGCAAGTAATGTCTGACCCTCTCTGCCAACGTAATCGTATTCAATTTGGTGTTTTCATGCAGCATTTAACAGTGGAAAACCTGAACCCACTTATCTTTCTCGGATGTGGATCGCTTACCTCGCTTCAATCTTTGTGTATTTTATCGTTTGGTAGCGAATTCTTGAAGGATCTTTTCAAGATTGCACCACAATTGAGATGTTTGGAACTAGGGTCCTCTAGGTTGAGTGAAATGGACATTCAGTTCATCTGCGACAATTTTTCGAAACTAACTCGTTTGCAGCTGACACATAGGGAAGAGGTAAGAAGACTAATCGATTGCCATGCCAGTACCATTTAATCTCGGTTTGATTTTCTTTGCCAGCTATCGCACGACTGTCTCTCCGGAATCCAACGGTTACTGCACCTTTGGTATTTGGAATTAGAGTTGCTTAATTCGAACAGGTTCTTTCTCAGCACCATTCCGCCAAACAAAGTTGGCTGCCTAACACTGCACCTTCGTTATCAAGTAAGTGAATGATGCATGGTCATTATGAATTAGTTATCAAATTGTGATCTTATCGCATTTTTTCCCCTGGCTTTTATAGTACGATTTATTTTACATGTTTCGACTTCCGAAAATGTTCCCTCAACTCGGCCGATTGAACTTGATCATCCGGAACATATCTCTTCGTGAATCTACTATCGACAAGTTACGCAAACTACTTCCGACGTGCTCAATCACAACATATGGTGGTGCTCAACCCGATACAGGGGTGATCAAGTGTTATCGGGAGTGGCCCACAAGTGAAATGATTCCGTGTTGGGAGAAAGATTGGGTATGGAAAAAGCCGCGCATTTAGATGGACGACACTTTTTTATTAGAAAAGTAAATGCGTTTTCTTTCTTATGCTTGGGACTTTTCAGGTCCATAAGAACACGGTTACGAGTTGTACGATTTTTACAAAGGAATAAATGGTTTTGGTTGTTATGTATGGTTATATGTACTCAAATGGAAGGAACAATTGTAAGCTTTATTCACTGATGTGGCAAAATTAAAGTTCGATACAGAATTTACGAACATGTTTATTATAATAAGAGTTGTACATAGTGAGATGGCCACTATTAGCTGTGTCGAAACGAAATATTGAGCACGTATTAAATTATCAAACAATGTTCAATAAAGGTTCTTATCATCTGACTTCAGTTCTTTCTGAATTCGCATTATGATAACGGAAAATATCATAAACATTTCCCTTTCGCAACTGTTAAATATCAATTTGCCGCCAATTCAAGCAGTCCACAGTCCATCCTCGATCCTCGAAACGGGCAGTAGCTTCACGAGGGCAAGTTGCTTTTAGGCACTAAAGCCACCGACAGCGCCAGCTTCAAATTCGAAATTCCTGTTTGGGTGGAAAAATTTAATAAAAGCATCATCGGCCACATACCGACCGAGCGGCAGAGGCAAAATACTATACGTGCCGGCGGCCATGAGCACGTACCAAGCACGCACACGCGGTTTTGAGCCGAGCGTGTCATAAAATATGAAAGCCCAGCCCGGAACCGGAAGCGCGGCGCGGCGTGGAAAAAGTGACAGCATTCTGTCGCTTTTTTGGCGTTCTTATCGCTTCGAATGTCAAAATTCGACCATCGACCTTCGGGCTTTCGGGGTGCGCGTGTGTGTGATCTATGGCAGCTGTCCAGATGCGAACGGCGGTTGGGTTCGATTGCGTCGTTGGAGGGAAAAAGCGCCCCGTGTCTTAACGCCTTTCTGATTTCCTGTCATGTTTCTTCACGCCTCACCCTTTTTGGGGGCCACGCCAGCGCTTGAGGGAAGGTTGTCTTCGAAGATATCGTGAATAATTTAGCGTACGCCCGTACCCTTTTTCCGTGGAGAATTCGCACAACCGGGGGCGGCGTGAGAATTACGGCCGGTTCCCAGGACACCGTAAAATGGCAACTAATTTAAACAAATACGATGGAAGAGTTACGGAATCAGATCACATCCTGAAGCGCCTTGTTCCGAAAACCGGGAAACGAATTGGAATTGTGTCCATTTCCGTTGGCCGTGAATTTAATTGGAGTTCGGTGTCCTTTTTCTCTTCGAAGCGCCCTGGGCGTACCCGGCAGCCGTGGCCGTGAACCACGACGACCTGGCAAACGAATCCAATTGGTGTTCCGGAAATCCACATCCACGGTTCGCATGATTGGGCTCGGCAAATAGTCGACTCCTGGAAGCGTCTCCTGGAGCCGGGCCGGGAGTCTCCGACTCAATTTGCTCTGATGGCGGCACCCATCACCCGTGGTCAGCTCCGTGTTTGAGTTCGTCCTTTTCGGAAGGCCCTCGGCGAGCCAGAAGGAATCAGGTCAATGTGCCACCTGGATTTCGGAGTTCCAAGGGGCGCGAGAGCGAGCGAGTATTGGATGGCTTGTTCTTCTTCATCTCGAGACTTCCCGGAACGACGTGACTTGCGTGAATCCTTTCGCCTGGACTTTCGCCTTTTGCGTCGGATGGGTTCAAAGGTTTTGGCTTCCATTTGGCCCCGGCTCGGCCTCCCCGGAAAAGGATCAGGTTGCGATGACTGGCATGACCACCGGGTGCCGGCTGCTGGACAACATACCTGGGGCCCGGCGAAAGGTCAGGTCGGCCCTGCCACCACCGCCCTCTGACCATCGTTAGGCTGACGGTGCCGCTTTTGGCCGTGCCGTGGGTGCGTGATTGAAACCCAACGATCCCCGACGAGCCGCCGGGGATGGGGATCGATTTCGCTGACCTCGGCACACTCGACGAACGGCAGCCCCCGGAGGCCGACGGTGGCGACTCTCGGTTCGGCAACCGAAATAATGATTATGATGACTTCCTCTCCGGGTGAAACCGGGTGAAAGTATCGATCGATGGGCGATGATATCGGTTATTCTGGGGACCCCCGGACACTATTTATCACTCGCGCCGCGCACCTTTTAGCACCCCTTTGGCTTTGCGTTAATATTTACTCTCTTGCGCTCTCGAGTGGGGCCCGACCATAAAACGCTCAATAATTATTTGACCCCGAAGTGGAGCAGGGCCCACGGGAAAGTAGCGTCGTCGTCGTTGTCGTCGTCGAGGTCCAACCGTTTTTGGCAGATAGCCTATCGCGGTGCGTTTAATACCGACAGAAGCCACTTTGGGGCTTCGATTTAGATGCGGGACGTCCGTAAAAGTTATCACTCGTCCATAAAGCGGGGCTTGCGTCCTTCGGGGACTGGACTGCGATGGGCCGCGATCACGAACGGGCATGCTTACCACCCATAATGAGCAGTGAGCCAAGGCCTAGTGCCGTTTGGTTAATTAATAAGACTCTGATTGCATTTTCATTCGGCCGCGTTCGCATCCTTTCGCGTGCATATCTTCGCCCTCATTATCGCCCTGCTAGTCTGGGCCGACCTGAGAGACCTGAAAATCTAATCCGAATCACATCTAGAAGTTTCTTGCAATAATTAGCCCAGGCGCTGCACGATGCGGCACAGCGTCAGTTGGATTCATTCCCAGGGGCCGTTTGATGAAGGCCATAAAAATGGGAAACATTATTTAATCCGTCAGACGTCCGCACGTCAGGCGCAGGTCACCACCCTAACGGGCCCCCAAAAAGGATGCGGCACATGGCGGCGACGGCGGCCACGGACCGAAATCGAAACGCGCGCGAAAAATTGTGTGAATTTCGATGCTTATTCATTTATGTTTATGATGTGTTCATTCCCGCACCCGGGCATCGTGTGTTGCGCTTCCAATTCTTTCCCACCTTTTTCGTATCCTCTTTTTTTTGTGGGTCCCGAAAGTGACGTCCGGGTACGCCGCAATCGCACGCCGAATCGCACTTACACACGCTCCGAGGCGATGGTTTTTAACTTAATCCCCCGACGTTTAATTTGGTTTCCGTTCGTTGAGGTCCACCCCAGAGTGGACCATCTCGGAAAACGGGTTGGCCAGGCCCTGCGGTCGGGCATTAAATCGGGAGTCTTGTCAGGGAGAGAGAGAGAGCCTTGGTGTGACTTAAATTTACGCGACCCCGCGAGCGCGCGATATTTAAGACAGGATTCTCGAATGGCTCTGGGCGACCTGGGGACTGCGTCGGACCGGCCATGACGGCGAACGGCGAAATGCGCAAAAAACGCATTAAAATCTCCGCAACATCCGATCCCGCGGTGTCCAAGGCTTGTCTCTGTCAGGTTGATTTTTCATCTTCATCTTGATCATCGGGCGGCCCCAAGCCATTTCTGCTAAATGTTGCTTCACACGACGATGGTTACACCCCACATCTGTTTTGGGTTATACTACGTGAGAAGATAATCACCGATGCACCGATGATATCCGGCGTGTGTATTAAGTTACAGTGGCCTCCGATTTTATGCCTCATAATGCTTCAGTCATAATTGTCCAGTCAAGCGCGGAATGTTTTATTTCACATGCCTCGCTTAGTATCTTACTTGGTGTTGTTTTCAACATTTTTGTACTGAAATCTTCGAACCCACAGACCCTACAGACAGACCTGAAATACCTACAACAAATAATAAGTTGTGAGCCAAGATCCCGTATCCAGCTGCCTCATAAATTGTGGCAAAAATTAGAAATGGCCGCACCAAAAATTGTCGTAAAAGTTCCTACGGGAAAGGTTTGACCATTTTTGCACAATTTATTCCGCCCGACAGCCAACGATATCGGCGGTTCCGGGACGTCGAACCTCGTAAAAACCGCTGGCGATGGAGGGTGTCCAATAATTGATGATGATCAGCAGCAGCAGCGTCCGGGACAAGGGCCGGGCAATGCTGGGCAGTACAAATTAAGACGCAGCGCGTTCCGCCCCGTAACTAATTTATCATTGCCAGGACCGCTTTGGTGGTGTGTCCTTTTCGATGCACGCTGCGTAATGTCCACCACGGGATGGTCATTCATTTACGGAACATGATCTCCGCCCCGTCGCCAGGCTGCAGCTGCCCGGACCTCGCCGGACCTTCGGCTACCTTCGGACCGGCGGACCGTTGCAATCACATTCGGCCCGGGCGAGAGCCACGACGCCCGAAAACGTACAATTTGGGCCCGCGGAAAGGCCCGAATTCAGGACGACACTTTCGTAACGAATCAATAAAATAAATACCGATCGACGACGACGCAGGACCTGGAGCTGGGCGAGTGCTGTGTCGTCCTTTACGGGAGGTTCTCCGCAAAGCCGACTAGCGACCGCAAGATAGATTAACTGTGGTTTGATTGTGCGTCCGTTTGCTTCCTTTTTTCGGGCGCGGTAGGCCGGCCGGTGGTCGATGGCATTTATCATCTCACCGAACCGACCCATAGGTCCACGCGACCAACCGACCAACACCTGCCCACGTGGGCATCATAATTCATGTCGATAAGCTTGTAACGGTTTTTTGAGAGCCCTTCCGAATAGACTTTATTCGAGACTCTACAACTATCACTTGAGATTTAGGGGCAGGAGCTGTCACGTTACTGTCCGGTGGTGCGACAACTTGCGGCATCTAACACTATTTGCGCGGCCTGAGCCGGATAGTCGGTCGTATCGCGGGACATGCAAGCCCACAGGCGGTACCGTAGCGAGTCCACTTCCTTGCAGAGCAGCTGCAGCAACGTGGCGTACTCCTTCGTGGCCGTGCACGGGAGCGGTTGGGAATAGTTCGATTGCTGTCAAAGTAGAAGAACACCTGAGCCAATTCCCTTTGCAAATGCTAGCCACGAGCGTACGTACCTCCTGCAAACAACCGGTGGCCGAGGAAGCGTCCGATAGCGACAGCCTGTAGCAGACGGTCAGGTTCTGGTCGATGTCTTCAAAGGGTGAGCTCAACTGGTAGATGATCTCCAGAAGCGCGTCGGCCAGCGTCTTCTCACGGGACAGTTCGTCGTCCAGGCACGACTCGACCTTCTGCTCACCGGCGGACAGATAGTTCTCGATCAGCGCGTAGTACTCGTCGAAGCATTGGTCAGCGAACGGTCCCCGTTGGACCAGCGTCGTCGCGACGCTCATGATGGCCGGCTCAATCGGTGGGTAGAAATTGCTGACAAACTCGTCTATAAAGCCGGCCGCCGTACTGAACAGCATTTTGTAGGCGTTGAGCAGGTTGTCGGCGATGCCGGCCGTTACCCGACCGTACGTGGTCTGCACAGCGCCGTACTGCTGCCCCAGGGAGGTGGTCAGCTGCGAGAAGTTGGCAGCAAACTGACGCAGTGTGCTGTTGACCAGTGGTAGCTCCGTTCCGACGAGCGTGGTCAGGTTCGTGAGTTGGGCCACCACCTGGCCGTAGTCCGTGAACAGTCCGTTATCCAAGAGTTCCTTCAGGAAGGTGGCCTCTGCAGAGGCGTTACTGCTTCCGACGAACCCGTTCGCCGTGACAATGGTGCGTTCGGTTTCGAACGCAATACCGCTAGCGTCTGTGAGGTTGGACCGTAGGGCCTGCGTTTTGGTCTGAACGTCCACCACCAGCACTGTGCCGACGTTCTGGGCGATGATGGCAGCACTGTACGCGCCGCCGTTAGCGTCAGCAGCCGTTCGAGCCGCGATCACTCCCGTCCGGAGTGTGGTGAGTGAGTCTCTCAGATCACTCAACGAGCCATCGAGCGTGGTCAAGAAATCGTTCAATTCGTTCCGCACGTAGACGCTAACCTCGGTCTGGACCGTAGTCAGCAGTGTCTGGGCCGGCGTAGCCAGAAACGCTCGCGTGGTGTCGATGTTGGAGGTGACGTTGTCGAATAGTGGCTCCACCGGACCCTCATCGTCCGTGGCAAGCGCACGTAGCGTGGAAGCGATCGGTTCGAGTTGAAGCACAACCTGGGCGAGGATCGCCTGGACGGCGGTGGCCGCCTCGTTGAAGTCCACCACCGGACCGTCGGTGGGTATGTACCCGTAGGCGCTAGCGATATCCTCCAGCGTTCGTTCGACCTGCGCACCGTTGATGTCCACGATGGAGGCTCCGGCGATGGTCGCCGGCAGACCAAAGTCTCCGCTGGCTGTGTGGAGCTGGAAAGGGACCGGAGGCACTGTAGCTAAGGATGGCCAATGGTCACTACGAGTACCTGTAGTAGCAGCAGCGCTCCCAGCAGGATTTGGCTGGATTTGATTAAACCCTTCATTTGGCCCAAGGCAACCGGTTCGGCGTATCGAGGCCAACTGAACACTCTGCCTGTGTTGTCAGCAAAATTTTCTGCCCATTATTTGGCAGCTGTCAATACAAATGGCTCTCGATTGGAGTCGATTCATGTACTAGATTTCGCGCTCTGGAATCTCCTCAATCGGAGTGCGGTTGTTTGGCCAAGTGTTCCATCCCGGTGCTGGTGAAGACATAAAGGCAGAGTTGTCGAGGCAGCAAACGCAAATGATCGCTTCGAACGTGTCGGGAATCAGTGCATCGGCTCGAGAACTTCGAAGTAGCGTAGAGTATCATCATCGTAACGTAGTTTTCCTACAACATTATGGCGCAAGACTCGCAGCACCGTACACACCGAACGACTGCGATCCCCGACCAAGGCTCCGGGAAGAGTGCGCGCTGGAGAGTAATTTTGTTTGCTTCATAAACAAATTTATTAAAGTTCGTCTTGGTGCAGCTCACGTCCTGCGGCTGGGCCCGGGAGCTGCGGCTGGTTCGGTACGTCAATCACGGGGAAAGTATAGTTGGTTAGTATAGTTGGGCCCGGCTCGGCGGCAGTCTTGGTAGAAAATTCTGTCATTTTTTCAGTCCCTGTCGCGCTCGCTTCGAGAACGAGGCGAAATATAATATCATTATGCTGATTCGGAATCTTATCAGTTACCAGCGACGTGCACAGTGAGTTGAAGTTGCAGATGAAGTTGTTTTGCAGATTGCTGTCAGCCCTGCCAGTTCGCGATGTGATGTGATTTCGCAGTAAAAGCAATCTTTTGAGTTACAAACATGTTTTTCCCAGCTTTGATGGTACCCACCGACGGAGAGCATCGTATCGCCAGGGGGGTGCTCTGCACCGTAAACAGTAATTTTATTGAACGTTAGCTTCCGGCCGTTCAAATCTGATGGTCATAAAACTAAATTATGCACCGCGGAATAGACTGTTTGTTGACGCGGCTACGTTCTGTTCCGATGAAGTGAGAATAAAGAGGGACCATTTGATAAGTGTCCAGGCCATCGACATTCCTTGACCCAAAAATTGCAATCGGTCCTTGAATAAAATATCTGACACAGCCAGTCACTGTTAGACTTCAAGCCCGAAACACTTGCGCAAACAATTAACCTCAGGCCAGCTCCACAGAGCCGTCCCAACAGATGTTGGTATCCAGGAAAAAAAGTCTGGTGTCTTGAAATTGATTCGTTTGCCCAAAACCGGGCCCAAAGATCGGGAGTCGAGATCGAAGCGATCGGGAAGCGATCAACGAACGTCGGGTGACTTAATCCCCGGGACGAGTCGGGTCTCAGCAGAAGCGAACTTCTTCGGACCCGGACCGATGATTGATTGAATTTTCTAATCTAAGACAATGTATCAGACACATCAGAAGAATCTCTCTTTCACGTCACGTCACGAGGCGCGTGAAGCTCGAAAAGCATGCCTCGACAGGAAACAGAGCATACCGAGAGAGCGACTGTCAAGCGAGTGAAGGGCCCGAAGTGTGTGCGATGCTCTGATTGCTGTCAGATCGAGCGAACAACCGACGGGCTCCTCCCCAGCGTCATCACCAGCGGCACCAGCGGTGGTGCTGCTGCCTATTTATGTGATTTATCCAAAACGATATGATGCCCTGCCACCCGGTTTCCCGGTGCCTCAACTGGAGCGTCATGCAAGTGACATCAAAAAGCATATCGCGGATCCACGGTTCGCTGCTATTCACGGTGGGTTACGGGTGCGGTGGGCGAAAAGCGGACTGGCGGGTGGCAAAAGGCACCCAGCAACCACCTTTACCGTTGTTTAGCGTTACATCCGTCAATCACTGCGCCCGGCACCCAGCCCGTTTTCCGCTTTTTTCGCATCCTCCCCAAGGGCCTCCCCATTGGATGATCCTTCCAGAGTGGCCCGAAGAGATGTACTGCCTCCCTCTCTCGCACACACATAGAAGAGAGAGAGAGATCCCCTGATGGAGTTTCATTTTTTCTCCCCTTTTTTCTGCACATTTTTCTGCACTCTGGCGTGGTTTTTCCCGGCCCGGAGGGTCGCCCGGATGACTGATACGAGCAATTCGCCACGACACGTGTGCGCCCCGCTCGGGTGGTGGCGGTGGGCCGGAGGGGCGGGTGAAAGCAGCATCAAAAGGGGGCTGGAGCAGAAATAAAAATGAAAATCACAACTCAGGGAACGCAAATGAACGAGAACGCACACAAGTCGGCAAGGCACCGCCCGCCAGACCTCCCGCGGGGCGATGCCGGGGGCTAAAGTGCGCGCAGGGAATATAAATATGAAAATATTAGGCCCTCCCTCTGGGAGCATATGCTGGAGCAGTACATAAACAAACAATAAAAATAAAACATTGCATGTTGCGTACGCATTTAGTGCGCCCGCTTCTGACCTTTCGTATCCTGGTTCACCGTATCCTGATCCGCCGGCAAGGACTTGGCTGTGGCTTTAAAGCGACCACCACGCACGACACGACACCACACGACGGCGGGCGCCATTTGCACCATCGACGTGGAGCATGTTTTATTGTACTTTAAAAAGCTTTTTACTTTTACTCAAATTTCTCCAACGACGCGAGGGTCGCGTGTGCGTTGCGTCAGGACGAATTCGTTGTGCGCCCTCCGCGCCGCGCATTATCACGCCATAAACGTAATCGATTCGGTTCGGAGTGACATGGACGGGCCCATATGCGTACATGGTGTTGCAATTTATGCTGCTGCAAAGTTTTTGGTGCCAAAAACCGTTTTGATGTTCTATGGTTTTATGGATCGATTCGCGCAAAGACCACGACAGGAACTTGACGACGGAACGACCCCCGCGGGGGGTGAGAAAGAGGCGGGTGAAGGGAACACGCTTTAGGGACATCATCAAAGAAACATTTGGATGTGGATTCTGGAAGATGTGGGATAGAATAAAAATTTGAAAATAAAATGGTGCCAATAAAACGGTGAACCACAAAACGATGGAATAAGAACCGAAAACAGAAACTAAATTAGTCTTTTTCTGTGGAAGAAGCTGAAGCAACTCGAAAACTATTGAAACATGTTTAAATACGACAAACTAAATCGAGAGCCAATGTAAGGGCGAAAGCGAAATAGCGAAAAGCATCCGAGAGCGAAAATAAAAATGTCAGTGAATATGCTTAATGTTTGAATGAACAACCTTAACAAATTGGCCAAAAGGCTTTTACTTTAAAAACCTTAAGGAAGTACAATAAATGGAGCCAATTCATTAAATGAAAGAAAATAGAACATTTCAAACAAACGGAAAGGGACTAATCCGCGGACTTTCCACGGTCCGCCCGGTCCCGGTTTGCTCGATTTTTTATCAGCAACTCCATTAGCGGCCACCGCGGAGAGTCACTTCCAACGGCGCTTCCAATTAATATGCTCGCTACCGTCCGTCAGCGGGGGGCCATAGGAAATGGACCTGGTCTGGGCTCGTTTCGCGCATTTGTCCTTGTCCTGCCGAAGTTGCCTCCGCGCTGAAGTTCAGTTCGTCATCGTCACCACCGTCCGCATCATTACCGCGGGTCGCGTAGAAATGATTTTCCTAGCCCCTCCTTTTGGTCTCGGCACGATCCGTTTCCGTCGAGCGAAGTGTGAAGCACATTACACCATCAATGAAGCATGTAATTACGACAATTGCATTGTAATAATTTTTAATTCGAACAATTTAATGATTTGCACCCCATTCCGTGCCGGCGACTCCGGGGACACCGGGGCTGTGTGCCATTTCTCGGGAAATCTCTTCTCCCGGAGCCGGAGCCGGAGAGGTTGTGCAATTTTTCATGTCGTCCAATAAGATCTCTGGCCACACGGCTCGAGTCTCGACCCTTCGGAGACACACAGCCACACACGGTTGGCACTGGGGGCAGTTCGTTTTGTGAAATTGCCTCCTGTTTGCGCTGCTGTTGCTGGTGGCCGGCCTTCTCCGGTGACCGGGGACCTTAGAAATATACTTATGCTACGCCGAGTACACGCCGACTTCCTGGTTTTGCGCGAGCTGATTGGATGTCGTCCCGGCTTCTCACACTTTCCACGATGGGCCGGCGCTGCCTTCCGGCGACCGGTGCTCGAAACTGCGGAATGCACCGCTTCGCCCGGTGCAGCGGATGGTCCGCGAGCGATTGCGGATTTGCTGACAGACCACCACGGACTCTCCACTCCGCCGCACGAGTGGTTGTAATTGCGGTTGTTAGAGACGTCACTCACTTCTATTATTTGCAATTTTTATGTGTTCATGAATACAAATAGTATTGCGCGCGAGCGGAACAGAGACAAACGAGTGCGGAGTTCCGGGCGAGAAGGTGTTGAAGGTTGAACGGGGCGGCTGAGAAAGCGGCTACCGGTGCTCGCGGTCCGGGTCGGGTCGAGAGGCCTTCACTGTGCGGCGGCGGAAAGCTGCGAAGAACTTAATTGCCTCTCCGGCGGGTGTTCGTGATGCTACTTTCGTTGTAATTGTTCTTAAATTTCTCGCCCGGCCGTGGCGTTGTGGCAGGTAATATGAGGTAACATCCTCGTGGAAAACATTTGCCAAAGTGTCCCAAAGCAGTTGACGTAGCTCTCAATGCTTAAAAAAATGATGTAAAGACAAAATAATGTGTTTTACTTTCTACTTCTTTTATCTCTTTTGTTTTATATTTATCTAATTATTTGCTTTATTTTCATATTTGTATTTTTACATTTGTTTGTATATTTTTGTATGAATCTTCCCTTGTACACTATTTGTCTTATTCACTGTTTTATTGTTCTGCTTCATTGTTGTTTGCCAGTTTCCAACTCTGGTCTTTAGCTCTGCTACTTTCCGAGCTTACAATGGATCGGTTTAGTTTCATAAGTCGTGCGTTTTCTTGTCCGTCACGCCACAAAAGACCTCACCGAGGCAACCGGGCAGCATAAAAGGAGTTTTCGCCGTTTTCTAAACCCGGCCTGTATCCGCCATGCTCTCCGTCTACGGTCCCGGGGTTCTGTCACCGTCAACGCCGGGGGTTGACGACTGTTTGTCGACTGCCTCCGCCGTGGAGTTGAAAATTGCCGTGGCCAAAAGGTGAAATGATGTTTACTGTGTAAGCAGAGGCCTAGAGGCTTGGCAGCCTGCCTGACCCTTGTCGCCGTGGTGCACTATCCGTGGCCGTGGCGGGTGAAAGCTCACTGCGCTCGCTGACTGCACCACCATCAAAATGCATCGATGTGCCGTGCCGTCTTCACGGGGAGCCGTCCGGACCGGGGAGTCGATTGAAGAGACTGACACTTACTCCCGGCAATGTCCGTGGGGCCTGGCCACCAGGCCAGGCTAGACAATATCGGGCCGCCGGCCAGCCCAAACTTCCTGGGCGATCGTCGTCGGGCGTTGCTGCTGCTGCTGCGGATAAAAGCGGACAAACAACCGGTCGACGCTGTCGAGCGCACTCGAGCTGACACACCGAGAGCATAGGCATCCTGTATTTGCATAGAAAACAAAAGAATATGCAATTTATTTGCCGTCCACTGCCCGTCGCTGGCATCTATTTCTGCCTTTTTTCTGCTGCTGCTGCTGCTGCTGCCCGGTGAGAAGGTGTTGAAGGTGTTGCTATTTGTGTGCCCGCTGCACATCGAGAGCAACGTCCCGAGGCCCCGACCACCCAGCTCCCCTTGTAACGCCCTCTGACGCCTGACGTTTGATGCATTGCCATGTGAATCCCACCCAACTGCAGCTCGGCCTAGCCTAGCCAGAAGCCGCCTGACATGGCCATAAGTTAGTTCATAAGCAATCTATATATATAAAAGAGTACCGCGTTATTGGTCCTCTCTTTATAACTCAAGAACGGCTGAACCGATTTGGCTGAAAATTGGTGTGGAGGTAGCTTAGATCCAAGGGGGTAAAATAGGATACTTTTTATAATCCGATCGCGTCACAATGAAGCCACAATACGCACAATGTGTTTTTCTCCCCCCCCCTCCTCTTTCCCCATCCAAATAAGGTCGACGCGATCTCTCCGGCTGAGGCGGCATCGACAAACGATAGACAGAGAGCGAAACAGCAAGCAATTGTCTCTCTCTTGCGTATGTTTACACTCTCTCTCGCAAACGCCGAATAGTTTGGCAAATTGTCAGCCAGTGAGAGAGCCTCCAGTTATATTCTCGCGATCCGCCACTGTGAGCAATTGTTTAGCGACAAAGGCGGATCTCCTTTCTCATATCTCCTTTCATCCTTCGCGTCGTAAAAAAATTAACGTGCGTGGAAATAATATTGAATACTTCATTTTAAACACTTGCTTTTTCGGGAAATAATTTTAATCGTAGGGAAGCATTCCCCAGTAAGTATTTACTTAAAAATAGTGAAATTGTACCGTACCGTGTTTTGTTTGGGAAAAAATGTGAAGATTCGTGTCAATTCCAGCAATCCTGATCTTCAGGTGAATAAGGAGATACCAGCTAACAATTAGGAATGCCAGCGCCAAATCGTGAACTGAATGACGTATATAATCGAGATGTTTGGCGCATGTTGCGAGATGTTTTGGACGGGCAATGATTTTACTGTCCTGAAATTTCCGCCAAACACTGCCAGTAATTCCAAGATCAGCTGACGAAATGAAGTGCTTCTCTTCTTATTGGACAACGACCGTTGAACGGTTTTAGCCTGCACCAACCAGAGACAATGTTAATCTCTGATACTCTTTCTAAACGTTCGTTTTTACGGGCCGGGTTGTTAGTCCCGCGCCAACCCCCCTGGAACGCCGGAATCGGGAATCGAACCCATGGTCAGCTGCGATACAGGGACGAGCGTTACCGACTGCTCCTATCACCGGGGGCCCATTGCCTCTGGGGCGAAACAGAGTTCGCCGGGCCTGCTAGTTCATTATAAATCTCCTCTCATTATCGCCCGCAAGCCCCCCGACGTGTGTGTGTGCGTGCGATGATAAACAGTCCGTGGGTCCCGTCGGTCGGGCCAGACCACACTCGGGTGGCCCTGGGAAGAAGGCCCAGGGAAGAGGCTCTGTATAATGAGTGTTGGGCGAAGAGGAGCGATCGCCAAGAGGCCCCGGCGATGCTGTTGCGTAGCCGAGGCACCAGATTCCGGTCTTATCGTCGCAGACATCAGAATGTGTGCCTCGGAATGGATGGACACGCTTGACCATCATTGGCTAGCGAAGTGACCGGCCAAGCTGGATGCTGTACACTCCCAATTTGATCCTTTCAAAGGTTCGCTCAAATTGATGTCACTCAAGGCACTGACAAGTTAATTTTATTCTATTTTAACCACTTTGGATGTAGTAATTAAAATAGTTTAATGAAACTAACTCCTTTTTATTTGGTCTTTTTAGATAAATTTGAGTAACTTGATAGTGTTAACCACTTTACACGACAATTCCTATAATCTAATTCTAATATTTCAAGAAGCATTAAATGTTTGTGTTTATTTCTTAAACAAAAAAAAATTTTATAAAGAATACTCTACTTTTGATTTTCACCTTCATTGATTTATTACCTCTGCCAACGACTTCTTCGGACTTTTACTCGTCACTAATGCTAGTGGTGAAAACTTTGTACAGAACCTCTATTGAAGCGTGTCAAATTGGCAAAGTTTTTGTAACGGTTTCGGTCCTCCCAGGGGGCCCGGTTCCCAGATCTCAGCCATCGGCCAAAAACCGCGTCCGACCGCCCCGAAGCCCCTAGCCTCTGAGTCAGCTTCCTTTGGCACCGAACTTGTAAGCTTCATGTTCTATCCACTAATTTACATCTTGATTAATTAATTAAAATTTTTCTCATCTCTCGCCACTCGCCACAGACAGGGCCGGGCCGAGCCGAGTCTGTCGGGGATGCTGCTGCTGCTGCTGGTCCCGGTAGCTCGTCTTCATTCCAGTCCCCAGTCTGGTGCTGGTTTTGGGGTGGTGTATGTGCAGCAACCGGCACCATTCTTGGGCCGATTCCCACTGACCCCGAAGCCGGGGGAAGTCGGGCCTCTTACTGATAACAATCTTGGTCTTGGCCGCTTCTCCGGACACTCCGGACGCCATGTTTGCAAAGTGATAATTACCGACCCTTCTCTCTCTCTAGTGCTCTTTTCTCGTCTCTTTCTCCGTGGTTGGTTCTTTCCGCAGGATGCCCGCGCTGAGGACGCTTCCCTCACGGACGTCGTAATCGATCGGATCGATCGGTAGTTCCCATTATGGTTTCCATAATTTCGGTCACCAGGCAGAGACACATTCGGTGGCCAATTTGGCCATCTTTCTCTCTCTCACTCTGTTTCTTCCTTTCACCACATTTTCGCGCATAAACCAAGCATAGGTTGGTTCCCGTGGGGTCAACGCAATATACGCGGGCACCCAGATGTTGGTGGTGATCGTAAGCCATGCACGTCCCTCGGGGACTCTGACTCTCCCTCACTCCGCCACTGCCGCCGCCCCGAGAAAGTGTCAGTGTTAACGAGAAAATTATAATTATTTGTTTTTCATGGACCTCCATGCGACCGAAAGGGTCGCTGACGCAAATACACCACATAATCGCGCACTTCTCGAGCGCCCCGATCCATTTGTCTTCCCCGATCTCTCGTTCACTCTCTCTCTGTGCGGGTCTCTCTGTTTCTATGTTGCGCTACCTAATCGTGGCGTGTTGATCGTGTACCGTCGGTCGTTCGGTCAGTCGTCGGTTTGCGGAAGCTCTCCCAGAGCCGACCCCATTGGCCTGGAAGTAATTTATGAAACCCGCAAGCGACGGCATCGGACCAGCGACCAGGATCACTCCGGGAACAGGGCGCAATCAGCATTCAATCCGTTCCGGGGGATTGGCCTTTCTTCCACGGGGTCCGAATCGAACATTTGTGTGGTGGACAGTAAATTGAAGCATTGTTAGTGCCTCAGTCCGTCGCCCAGGACATCGGGCGTGTAAGGTGAAAGTTATGGTCCTTTCCGCAAGGGAATTGGATTAGCCTGCACACTTTGCATTGATTGGCATCGTTGACAGAATCTTGCAGTCCTGGCCCCGGGGGGACCTAATTGGTGTGAAGCGATAAAATTAAGACGAAAGGTGCTGGCACTGTCAAGGAGGTGATCGGGGCATGGGCATATATGCTGGTAGCAGCATATGCCACCGCACGGCCCACTGGTCACTTATTAAGGTGGTTTAGAAGTCATTAGTCATCGGGGCGGTGGCGTCATCAGTGGTCCTCGGCTCGGCAGCAACCGGGGGGAGATTTGAATAAGACATTCTCCAACGCCCGGCGTCACTCTCGTCGAATGGCGGTAAATCATTTGCAGTTCAACGGTTTGCAGGCGTTTGAAACGTGAACCCCACATTGTATGCTAAAGAGTAAGCATACATTGTAAATTAAAGCAAAGAAGCATTGGGATTTACCCCCGCTGATAGAGCAGTCGGTAGTGCTCTTCGCTGTCAGCGCAGCTGGCCGTGGTTCGAATCCCGGGATCGGTTGTAACTCAACCGGCCATGGTTTCGATTTCCGATACCGGCGTGTGATAGAGGGGGGTTGGCGCGGGGCTAACAATCCCGTCCGTAAAAATTAAATGTTACAGAAGAGCATCAGAGAGATTAGCATTGTCTCTGGTGCCAGGCCAAGACTGCTCAGCGGTTGTAGCGCCTAAAGAAAGAAGAAGAAGCATTGGGCTTTGCCTTTGAAGAACGGTTTTCATCGTTAAAAAAAGGAATTTCAAACTTATTGCGATGAGCTTAAAAACTAAACAATAAGGCATTTTTTGAAGAAATTAATTTCTTTTAAGTATTGCCATCTTTCCTTACTAAAGAACCTTTCCGGAGCCCTCTTATGGTGTGTGCTTTTGTTCCTTTTTTTTTGCTCTGCTCTTCAGATGGGCAACATAAAAAGGAAGGCACACACAAAAAGTCCTGCCCTGTTCCAGTCTGGTAACGATGGCCCTTACGGCCCCCTGGCATTTATACTACCGCACAAAAAAAGTCCATCAAAAAGAAATACCAAAGTGTCTCGTCTCGAGGTTTGTGTGTGCCTTTTTGTTGTTTTCCTTCCGTCTTAATCTTGCCCACAATTGGCCATAGTTTGCATTCTTGGGTTTTCTAAAATAATAACGAATTAATTATTTCGCTATGCCCCGCGTTCGAGACGCATTGCTGTGTGTCACCGGTGCATAGCTTTCCGGGTGCCTTTCTTGCTTCTTCGCATTCTCCCCGGCTTCGGTGTTACAAGCATGGCACATACCGCGGCGGCGTGGAAGGCAAACAACAACCAACCTTTTAATTAAACCGTTTAAGGAGCTAAAGCGCTGATGAAAGACGCCAACAAGCAAAAACACGGCCAACGTGAAGGCAAAAGGCAAACGAAAAGATCTGCGGACTGCGGGCGAAACAGAATTAAACATAAAACCAAATCCGGCACACGAAAAGTGAAAACGACCAGTTGGGAGTTGGGAGTTGCACCGCGCTGCAGCGCGGCCAACCGACGATTTCTCGGTTCCGTTTTTTCTCACCGCTGCCCACCGGTGGTTTTCTTTTGCCGTGGAAAACACCTACCGAAGGTGTCGGTGATAATCCAACCACCAACCTGGCGGTGGTGTAAGGTGTCAGCCACCTTCGGAAGGTCATCACGCGGATGGATGGCCGTACTGTGTCAGGCACAAAAAAGAACCTTGTTTCAGGTG